>NW_008826546.1:0-6669 GCF_000691245.1 Trypanosoma grayi
AGCTCCACGCGCGGCTCTGCGTCGTCGAAGGTGACGCTGCTGCGTGCGCGCAGCTCGTGCTCGAGGCCCGGTGTCGTGTGCACCACCAGCGGCACCCGCCCAGTGCACATGCCGCCCAGCAGCCAGTCGCGGCATGACGGCTGCACCACCTGCCACTTGATTGTCCGCGAGAAGAATGCGCTCTTTTCTAGAACCCTCGGTTTGAGGTAGAGGCCCTGCCGCTTCCACACGTACAGGACACCGTCGCTGCCGCATGTGACGAAGCCCATGTTCGCCGTCGCATTCTCGAAGCGGCGCTCGTCGTCGTTTCCGAATGGTGGGAGCACAACGCCGCCGTCCCCGCCATTATTCAAGCGGGCCCCGTCCCTGTCGCCCTCCTGCGAGGCGCAGCCGCTGTAGATGGCGCTGACCGCCACCACCGGCGTGTCGTGGGCAACAAAACCAAACACATAGTTGTGCTCCGAGAAGACGTCGACGCGACCGTCGTTCGAGCCCACAACGCCGCGGAGATACATGACACGATCCGAGGAGGTCTGCAGCACCGTCATGTCCACCGCGAGACTGTTGGACGGTCCAGCCACACCACCACCACCACCACCCCCAGCAGCATCAGGGGACGGAGTAGCGGGCGGCATCGCCGCAGCCGGCACACGGCACATGTATGCCACCTCAATGGGAATCAGCGAGGCACACGTCGCCTCGGAGGAGCTGCAGCCGCGCAGATTTTTTGTCCCGCGCAGACGGCGCACCTCCTTGGGGCCATGTCGCTCATCCGTCATGTCAAAGAACACGACCTGACGGTTTCGCAGCACACACGCCACAGAGTCAGCGCGCTCTCCGCAGAGAAGAAAGAGCGGTGACCGCGTGTCCTCACCCGTAGCGTTACGCGGTAAATTCTCCCCCTCGGCGGCGGAGTACTGGTCGGCCTCGTCCACGGTGGAAACTCGGCGTTGCTGATGCTGCGGCTCTCGCTCCTGCTGCTCACGCCCCTGCGAAGGCTGCGTCGGGCAGAAGAGAGTGATGAAGGATGCGAAGATGACTTCCTCCTCGAGGGGGAGGAAGAGTGAGTTCCACGAGGACCCGGACTCCTCGTTGTCGTCAGTTGTCATTTCGTCACCGCCTGTGTGTTATTTCTTTTCGTTTCCCCTTCTTCCTTAACTCGTTATATGTTTATGTGTCCCCTTCTCGCTTCCTCTCTCTCTCTCTCTCTCTCTCTCTCTCTTTCAAAGGCCCAATCACGGATACCGGAACTGGGGATTGGCGCCCCTTTATTGAAAGCTGCTACTCGGCGATATTACTAGCACGCTTCGCAACAGAGCGGCGAAAGAAACAGATGCGCGTGCCTCCAGAAACACACACACACACACACACAAGGCAGTAGCAATAAAGCAGGGGAAACGAAGCCCACACAAGAGACTCAACCTCGCCGAATGGAACAACATGCGAAGCTCCATCACACACAAACACACACACAGAAACATACATCTCTCTCTCTGCCTCGCTCAGCGAGAGTGTATGGCGTCTAGCACCCCCTCGAACTTCTCTCTGCGCAACAGCATTGACGGCGACCAATTCGTTGCCACTGCATCACCCATCTTCTTCGTCGCCGGTGTTGGCAGAGTGGTTCGGCCGGTCACGAAACTCGTAACCGTTGCTGGTATTGCTGTTGTAGCTGTAGCTGTTGTTGTTGGCGGCGGCGGCGGGGTTGTTGTTGTTGTTTCTGCTGTCGTTAAGGGTAGTTGTGTTGGTGCTTACCGCGTGGTTGCTGTGGGACGGCGTCGTCACAAGATGCGCCGCCGCCCCCCGTGGAGCTCGATACAAGTAAGTGGCACCGGCCGGCGGATGCGACGCGTCTTCCTCTTGCTTTCGCTGCTGTTGCAGTTTCCGCAGCCGCAGCTCCAGCGATCTCTCCTGCTCTTTCGCAGCCAGCAACTCACTGCGCTGCCGCTGCTCGAGGTACCGCATCGCCTCTTCCTTTTCACGCACATGCCGCTCACTCACACGGAGTTGATTCTGCAACGCTTGCTGCTGCGTCTGCGCCTGTGCAACGGCGCGGCCAAGCTTGCGCATGTCTTCGAAGCACTGCTGCAGTTCGCGGCGCAACGCCACGTTCTCTCGCTCGAGTGCAACTTGCACCTTTCCGTCGGCTGGCCGCAGTCCCCCCGCCTCCGTCGCCGCCGTTGTCGTCGTTGTGCTAACAGCCCCACCGCTCTGGAGCAGTGATGACGCCACTGCGCCTGCCGTTGCCGCTGCAGCCGTGCCACTCCCGCCACGGAGCAGCGCCTCCTCACGCNGCGCCTGCAGTGCGGCGTCGCGCTCGTGTAGAGCAAAGTCGAGCGTCGCCTTTTGCGCGCTGTGCTGCAGCTCCAGCAGCGTCGCGATGCCAGTGAGCCGCTGCTCCACCGACACGTCACCGCCGGCGCTGCTGGAGAGCGTCTGCACCAGCGCCCACACGCGTCGTGCATTCTCCGTACCGCCTCGGTACAGAAAAATGCGGGGAGTTGTCGTCGTTGTTGCTGCTGCCGCTGCTTCTGCTGCTGCGCCCTTCACTGCAGCAGTCGCCAACTCGCTGCTGCTCAGCACGACTCGGCACAAGTGGTGCGTCGCACACTCGACGCTCCGCATGCGATCGCATTGCTGCTGCGCCACCTCTGTACTCAGCTCAAGCTGCCGCGAGAGGCGCTCCTTGTTTTCGCGCAGCAGCTCCATTTCCCGCTGCAGGAAAACCATGGCCTCTTCCAATGACTCGCGGCGCTGCGTCTCCCCACGTGAAGGCGATCCGCCAACAGCAGCACCGTTGCCACCGTTATTGGTCCTGCTCCGGCCGCTGCGTTGTGGCGTGCGGCACAATGCACCACTCCGGCCATCATGTCGCTCTGTCGCTGCTACCACTCTCACGTGCGATCTCACCGGGTCCGGTTGCTCAAGGAGAGCATCAAGATCTGTGTCGTGTAGAGGCGGCGATGCACTGGAAGCAGCAACTTGGCCCCTCATGTCGGTGCTGCAGTTGTTTTTCCACTGCTGCTGCTGCTGCTGTTGTGGTTGTTGTTCTCTTTCCTGGAGCCGGTTGAGGGCAATGTGGAGGCTGTCCTTCTTGCGCCCCAGATCCAGCTCCAGCTGCCGCACCCGCTCCTCTAGGCGCTGCTTCTCCTCGGTGTGCCGCGCGTCTTTGGTGCGCAGAGCCGCCTCCTTCAGCGCGCACTCGTGCTCCGCATCATGCAGCGCAATGCGCGCCTTCTCGCACTCCACGCGCTCAATGTCTAGTGCTCGGCGCAGCGCGTGCAGGAGCTGCTCGCAGCCGTCATTGCTATCGAGTGGCGAGGCAACACTGCCCTTCGCTTGCAGCCCCCCTCCCACCAGTGCAGGGGGCTCGGCAGGAGCAGTGCTCACATTGTGAGGCTTCTCGTCGCCGTCACGTCGCTGCGGCAGCTGCACTGCGCCGTCAATCTGCTTCAGCACAGCGTGCAGAAGCTGCGCCACAAAGGCATTGCGGCACGTCTGCGGGCCACGCACGACGATATGGTCGTGCACGTACTCAAGAGACACCGACGTGCCGTCGTCCAACGCGACTCTGCCGGGGCCGAATGTGGCCCGCACGGCACGAAGCAGTTCAATCGTGGGGAGCCGCACACTGTCAATGCTGCACTCTGTCCGTGCCACAGACGACTGAAATGTGTGAGCCTGCCTATCCCCCTCCTGTTGTTGCTGCTGCTGCTGCCGCTGTCGTCGTTCTTCCCTTTCGAGATGCATAACAATTTGGGCCCGCAGCAATTTGTTCTCTTTTTCAAGCTTTAGATAGTCGGCTGCGGCCCTACCGGTATCCACTGCGCTGCTGCCCGGATGCTGCAGGTGCCGCTGAGCCAACTCCCGCTGCAGCCCCTCCATCTGGATGGTGAGGCGTGTCTTTATATCTGTCACAGCGTGCAGCTCCTGCTGCAGGGCGTGGTGGTTGCTGCTGCTGGTACCTGTCTCCATCCCTCTACCATCAGCAAACAGAGTTTCTCTTCCCCTGTGTGCGTGTGTGTGGCAGCCGGGCTGAGTGTTTCGAGAGGAAACTAAGGCAGCAAGCGAAAAAATAAAATAAAATAAAATTTGTTGCGTCTGTGTATTTATGTGGGTGTGTTAATAGAACAACGCAGCACGGAAAACCCGTCCATTTCTCCTCCATGCCCCAATTCATGTTTTACTTTTGATCTCCATCCTTTCCCTTCCCTTACGCGTTTTCTTTTTCCCTCTCCCGGCCCTCCTGGAAGCAGAGGGCAGCGACTTGCGGACCAGCGGCATGGCTGCACGCCTTTCTGCATGCATGCATGCAAGCACCTAATCCACTCACTCGCGTCTTCCTCACAGGTTCGCCACGAAGGACGTACCGGGCGTTATCTCGCCGCGGAGGTTGCGCGGCATTATATTGCGCACAGCAGCCGGCGAGAGGCCTTTCCCGAAGAGATACATCAGCTTCACCTCCACCGTCGCCGTCGTCATCCGCAAGTAGATGAGATACGGCGAGACGAGGCGCAGTCGCCGCTGTTCCTCGGCGGAGAGGCTGCCGAACGGCTCCCGCACCGTCACGCACGCCACAATGTCGCGTTCCTCCGCCACACGCGCCAACTCTCGCAGCGACGCTGAGTAATCACCCTTGAGCTCAGAAACGCCGGTTATTTCCAGAACCACTGCGTCCATCAGCGGACGACCACGCGGCGGCGGCACCGCACTCGCGTCAGGTGCGCTCTCACTTTTGCTGCTCTTCCCCGCCGCGGAGAGCGAATCCTTCGCGTGGATCGCGTCCTGCGAGCTTTCCAGCAGAAGCTGCGTCAGCACCTTCATATCATAGTCGGCATAGAGCGTGAAAACCATGACGCGGCCGCTCATGTTGGACTGAACCTTCAGCGGGCCACCGGGCTGGGAGATCAGCAGGTGCTCGCGCAGCTCAAAGCCTGTCGGCTCCACCACGCCGAGCGCGGGGTAATTGGGGCTACAAAAAGCACCAAATGTGTGGTGCATCTTGCAGCAGCAGTTCCCACGCAGCAGGCTGTCGTTGAAGAAGACGCACACTTCCCGAATGGCTGGGTTGGACGCCAACATAAGGCTGATCACGAGATTGCGCCGCGCGTCACTGTACGGCTCCACCAGCGGCACCATCGACCCCGTCAACACGACGGGCTTTGCGAGGTTCATCAGGAGGAAGCTCAGCGCGCTGGCAGTGTAGTGCATCGTGTCCGTTCCATGCAGAACCAAAAAACCATCGTAGTCGTCGTAGTGGTGCGCCACATCGTGGGCAATGCGCAAGTAGTCGCGCCCGTCCATATCGCTGCTGTCCAGTAGCTCGTCGTACTCCACGACGTCAAAGGGCGCGATCTCGGGGCGCTGCTGCAGCTCCCCCATTGCCCGCACCACCTGCGTCAGGTACCCCTTGCGCGGCTTCAGCGCGCCAGACGGCGTCCGCTTCATGCCGATGGTACCGCCAACGTAGAGAATGAGCACGCGACGGTCCCGGTGTGGGAAGAGGTCATCAGCACGGGAGTTCTCACCGCTTTCATTGTAGGAAACAAATAGAATTGGGCTCTGGGGGACACTTTCTGCCGAACTTCGTGTCATGAGTGATCGGGTCACGTCCTCCCTGCAGCTGTAGATACTTTGCTTCAACTACGCATACGTCGTACACAACACAACAAGAGAAGCCAAGAAGCGCACACACAAACAACAAGAAAAAATTCAGAGAATAAGGAAGGATGGAAGGAACAAACACCACGAACGAACAGGGCAGGCGTGTGCATAGAGGCAGAGCGGTCTGACTCTCTTTTCTATTAGATGATAGCTAACCCATAAAATGAGAAATGACTGTATGTGTGGAATCCTCTGAAAAACGGACTCGGTACTTAGTCGAAGAGACCGAAGCCCATATCGTCGTCCTCCTCCTCCTCCTCCACCTTCTCCTCCTTCTTGCCAGCAGCAGGAGCAGCGGCNGTCGAAGAGACCGAAGCCCATATCGTCGTCCTCCTCCTCCTCCTCCACCTTCTCCTCCTTCTTGCCAGCAGCAGGAGCAGCGGCGGCGGGAGCGGCGGCACCACCGGCAGCGGGTGCGCCACCACCAAAGGCGAGGTTGGAGAGCACGTCCTTGATGTCGACGCTGCCGATGATGCTGGCGTACGCCGAGGCCATGCCCTTGCTGACCTCAACGCCGGCGGCCTTCGTCACAGCCAACAGGCTGTCGGCATCAAACTTGCCGCTGTCAGCCAGGAGAAACGCGGCGTACGTGCACGCGAGCTGCTGCGAGGACATCTTGCTTGGTAAATAATACCGCGGAGCGGGTGCGAGTTCCACTGCAAAGGAAAAACAAGAAGACAACAACAACGAAAAAGCAGTATGACAAAAGAAAAGAAAGCGAGAATGAACAAATAGTACCACCACCCATTCAAGTGGGAGGAAACAAATTCAATGTGCAGATCACATGTGTGAAATACGTAGATCCGCCCTCGGCTAGTTTTAATTAAAAATGGCAGTCCTCATGGGGACCCCCAACCATAAATTTTTTTGCGTACCTCTCAGCACTTAGTCGAAGAGACCGAAGCCCATATCGTCGTCCTCCTCCTCCTCCTCCACCTTCTCCTCCTTCTTGCCAGCAGCAGGAGCAGCGGCGGCGGCGGGAGCGGCGGCACCACCGGCAGCGGG
>NW_008826547.1:0-6668 GCF_000691245.1 Trypanosoma grayi
AGCAGCAGCGGTCCTGTGCGGCGGCTTGCACCTCCGCTGCTGCTGTCCGCAGCCTTCGGGTCTTGGCCCTTGTCGGTCGACGGACTGCTGCTGCTCGGCTGGCTGCTGCCTGTGGCTTCTGTAGCACTCATGGAAGTAGAGGTAGGAGCTGTCTGCGATTGCACGGCATCACCTTGTCCGACTGCAGCCTGAGCAGGACTCTCAACAGGCTCCCCATTGGGGTGATCTTCAACAGCGCTCTCAGCCTCAGGTGTGTTTACTGCAGGTGATGGGACACCAGAAGCTGGGGCGCTACTCTTCGCATTTGAACCTCCTTTGGGGCTATTCAAAGGGTTATCGACGTCACCCTGCTGATCCTTTTCTGTGATCCTGTCGTGCGGAGGCTGATGCTGATGCTGTCCATCATGCGGCGAACCTTCACGGCTATCATTGCTGTAGTGTGTCTCATCTCCCTTGATTATTTTCTTCTCGTCTCCCTCACCCAATCCGGGCGCCTTCGTTAAGCTCACCTCATTCCGTTTTGCCTCATCGGAAAGGCCTTTGAGGTTCCCCTGAGCCTCCTGCGCTTCACCGGCACCACGATCAATACACTTCTTACCATCGGCCGACAGAACCTTCGGCGGTTGGCAGTGCTGTGCTCCCGCTGAGCCCTGGGGATTACCAGTATTAAGGTCATTCTTAGGTCCCACCACATCCGAATCACGGCACGGTGCAGTCTTACCATCTCGGCATGTCCCACCCGTCACAGCCTCTGGCTGTCCCACGCCAGGGACCTTGGCGTGACGGCAATTTGGAGGGTTTTTCGTAGAGCAGGAAGGATCGTTTTTAGAATCATCTGGGTCTTTGCATTTCTTCTTATCAATCTCCTCACAAATTGGGGCACTGCCGCTGACTTTATTATCACCATCTTCTGTACCAGAGTCACCCGATTGATTAGCACCTTCATGTCCTTCAACACCGCCACCTGATGCAGCGCGGCCGGAACCAGTACACTTACTCTTATCAGTCTCTGTGCATTCCGCAGCAACGGTTTCAACTTCACCTGCAGCACACCCGCAGGCACACCACACGCAGAGCACACACACAAACAACACGTAGCGCATCATTATCACCGCCGTCAGCACTGCTCCCACAGAGAGAGAGAGAGAAAGCAGAGAGGAACAGACAGTACAGAGAAGCATCCATGCAGCATTCAGCCCGCCACTTCAGTGCCGCACCACAACCACCCACACACACACATCCAAATCAAACACCCAGTGACGAGAAGCCGAGGCATGACGGCGGCGGCGTCTTGTTCCCGCAGGAGCGCACCCCAACAGCCAAACAAACAATGGAAGTGCCTGCCATCAAGTGTGCCCCTGCCACACACCCAACACACAGCTGCAGGCATCACACAACAAGCCCATCAAGCACCGCAGGCCCATCCCCAGTCACACACAGAGAGAGAGCAGGAGATTGGGCGGCGAGGGAAACACACACAGACGGGGGGAAACGAAAGAGCCGCAGCACATCCACACAGACGAATGGTGTTTGCGAAGCAAGTTGTTAAGGAATTCCCGCACAAAGCGAATGCACCCAGGCATCCTGGTGCCGCAGTACACACACACACAGAATAAAGGGATATCGCACTCCACGAGCACACGGCAAGCAAAAACAAGAAAAGAAAAGCAATTACAATTAACGCACCCTCCACTCCACACCACAAGGATGCTACACAGACACACAAAGCACAGAAACAACCACACAAAGAGAGGGCAGCAGCAGTAGGGCCACCCCAAGCAACAATTACGAAGAGAAGGGAGAAGCACATCCACCATGAAACAGCAGCGCACAGCGTGGGGCAGCACACCCCGCGTCCCCAATGGCGGGGCTCAGCACACAGCAGTCACAGCCAGACCACCCAGCCACATCACAGATAGCAGCAGCAGAAGCGGAGGTGCATGCACCCACACAGGACCGCTGCTGCTGTCCGCTGCCTTCGGGTCTTGGCCCTTGTCGGTCGACGGACTGCTGCTGCTCGGCTGGCCGCTGCTGACTGTGGCTTCTGTGGCACTCGTGGAAGTAGAGGCTGAAGATGTCTGCGATTGCACGGCATCACTTTGCTCGACTGCAGCCTGAGCAGTACTCTCAGCAGGCTCCCCATGGGGGCGAGCGTCAGCAGCGCTCTCAGTCCCAGGTGAGTCTGGCGCAGGTGATGAGACAACAGAGCCATCGGCGTTATTCTTCGCACCGGTGGGTTTATCATCTTCCCCATTTATGTCAAGTGCTTGGGGAGTTTTTCCAAGAAGTTCATCCTTTTGTTGGCCTGGCTTGTTGTTTTTCTGGTTGTTCCTCTCTTTGCAATTCTCGCCGGATTCCTTGCGTTCACCATTCTTGCAAAGACCTTCTGCGTCGCCATCGTTACGAGGGCCAGGGGCATCACCCCTCTCTGATAGGGCGTTCGGCGCTTCCCTTTCCGTTTCGGTGGGGCTTAAATTTGGTCTTCTTTCCTCCAGCGTGCCACCACCACCACCACCACCCGCACCAGCTGTGGCACCAGGGACACCAACCTCTACAACTTGAGGCGTCTTGCCCTTACACTTCTCTTCGTTATTAGCAATATCTTGAGTCGTGCGGCAGGACGAATCACCGGCCGAATCCTGCACGAGCTCCCCTTGGCCTTCCAGAGCAGTATCGGGATCAGAAGCGGCCTGTATCCTTGCTTTATCCGCAGTGTCTTTCTCAGATTGAGAGCAATTAGTTGCACCCTCAACTGCCCCATCAGACGTAGTGCAAGTTTCCTTGGGCCCAGTACTGCCAGGCTGGCTCCCTGGTTCTCCTTCGCATGTCGACTTTGCACCATTATCCTTTCTGCACAAGTTATTAGGAACCTCGGGCACCACCACACCAGGATTACCATTTAAATTCGTCCCTTCACCACCTAGTTGCGAAGCCCCACTTCCTGATGCCAGGCATTTCTCCGTCTCTGAAACAACACAGGCCTGTGGTTTAGGGGTTTCCACACCCGTCGCAGCACACCCGCAGCCACACCACACGCTGAGCACACACACAAACAACACGCAGCGCATCATAATCACCATCGACGTCTTAGTCCTAGACTGAAACAGTGAAAAGAGGAGGAAAGAATTATACGGAACAGTTGCAACACTAGAATCATGCACAGAACATTTATCCAAACACTGCCGCAGTCATGCAGCAGGCAGCCCAAAGTGCACCACTTTTCCTCCCCGATGATTATAATTAGTCCTATGATTTGCTTAAACACACGGAACAATGCATAACGTGTGATTAAAGTTTATTCAGTTTTCTTTAATAAGACGGTCTCTACTGTGCCGCACAAAAGGCACAATCATATCTTTCTTTCCCCCCTTCTCTGCATTCGATTTTACTTTCTTTTCCCTTACCTCTCTCTCCTTGCCGCAATCCCGCAGCACCGTTTCCGCCAGGCTCGCTTACTTGAAGACGCGGCCCTCCAGCACCGGCTTCGGGATCGTCGGGCCTTCCCAGCACAGGTAGTCCGTGATGCGCTCACGCTGCGCCGCAACGTCGGCGATCTCCTCCCAGTCGAACAGCTCCGTGTCCTCCACGTCCTTCACAATCTCGGGCATGCCCTTGCCGCGGAACACCCACAGCGCCACGATGTCGTGCTTCTTCTCCTCGCCAATGATGAGCGCGACGCCAAAGGCGTACTTGCGCGTGTGCTCCATGCGCTGGAACCAGCCGCGGATCAGGTTCGCCGTCATGAACTGCATCTTGTTGTCCTCGTTGTACTTGTAGCGGCACCAGAACGCCGTGTAGCCGGCGGCGTCGAAGTTCTGGAAGAAGTACGGCGACGCAACCGTGCGTGTGTCAGTGTTGCTGTACTCGCGCTTGAACGCGTCCAGCACGAAGGGGCTGGGCGGCAGCTCGTCCAGCGGGTTGGGCTTCTTCTTATCCTTCGGCGCCTCGTCTTCGTCCGCGTCGTCGCGGGGGGCGGCCTTCGGCTTCTTCTCCGCCTTCGCGGGCGCAGCCGCAGCGGCCGCCTTCTCCGCACGCACCGGCCCGAACGTCGCACCCTGCGACTTCAGCACCTCCACCGTCTTCGGCTGCTGCATCACCGTGTTGTACAGGCGGTACGCGTTCTTGTACTTCTTCGTCAGCGCCTCGCCCTCCGCGCGGTTCAGGCGGTAGTGCCACTGCAGCGCAAACGCGACGGCGATGTCGGCAACCGTCAAGCGCTCGCCGACGAGGAACGTGCGCGTCTCCAGCCACGTGTCAAGGCCCAGCATCACCTCATGCACACGGTCCATCGCGTCGGGCGCGAGCGGCTCGCCGCGGAAGGCGTGCCTCAGGAACGGCACCACCGCCGCGTCGAGCTCCGACGCCGCGAAGTCGAGCCACATGTCCACCTGGCTGCCCTCGAACGGCGTGCGGCCGTACATGAAGGTGCCGCTCTTGTCGACGCGCGCGATGTGGCGCAGGATCGCGTTGGACTCGAAGATGTAGCCATCCTCCGTCTGCAGCACGGGGTAGCGGCCGCACGGGCTGCAGTTGCGGCAGTACTCCGCCGTCTCGTTCTCGCGGCCGTACTCGCACGGCTTCAGTGTCAGGGGCACGTTGGCGAAGGCCGCCGCGACCAGGATCTTCTGGGTGCGGGCGTTCTCGGGGTTCAGGGCGCTCCAAAGTGTCAGCGTCATTTGTGTTGGTTAGTGGTTAAAATGTGCAGGTTATCTTGTTACGTGCAACGAGAAATAATGACAACAACAATAAGAATAAATGGGAATTAACAGAGAGAGACAAAGACATGGTTGGAAGGTAGGGACGATGTCTTACACGCCCCGCGCACACAGCCTATCCCAGCAAATGTGGCGTGTCCCAGACGCCTAGCTCAGCATCACTGGTGACTGCTGGGACATGTAGGGTCCCGTCTCGTCGAGAGAGTGCGAGAGTGAGCAAAAACAAAATAAAGAAATGCGCATTTCATTTCCCCACCCCCTTTTGAAGGGTGTCTATGGTCGTGTAAGCAGGAGCAGCAAGTGGCAGCGAAACTCGGTACCGGAGTGCGGCCGACCCGACCACACGTCATCATGCTGACGTCTGGCTCTGGAGCCGCCATGTCGCTACACATAACGCGTGCATTCATTTGCCTTATTTCTCTTCACCAGCTGCACACGGCATTGCCGCTTGTTGCATGCGGAGTTCCTGGAGTCGGCGGTATTCACGTTTTTCGGCGTGTGTTCGATTCGTTCGCCGCCTGTGCGACCGCTTTTTCGCCACAGTCGTGTCCCTGTCGTTTATTGCCGTTATTGCCTCTTCTTCGCCCTTCTCCACCCCTGCAGGTGTTGCGCTGGACTCATCGAGTCCAATGGAGCTTTGATGCCCACTGGCGCTAGCGTTACTGGTGCTATTGGCGAAGTCCACGCCGCCCTGATGAGTGGCCACACCAAACCCGAATGAACGCGGTCGATGTGCGCCAAAAAAACCCGAGAGATAATTCCACATGCCGAGCGGTCGTGTGAATTGAAAGTATCGGCTCCCCAGAACGGAGTTAAAGAGCGAGACATTCGAAATGGGTACGGCAGTGTCGACATTGATTTTCGATGCGGCCTGACCACCAATCTCTACCGGGGCCGCAGCGTCATCCGAGCTGCAGTGTGAAACAGCCGTCCATCGAAAGGCTGGTGGCGTGGCTAACTCCACGTTCCCAGCGTGAGTGGTATCGCACTCGGATAGCCTCATCCCGAGGCTTCCCGGATGATAAAGTTGCTGTTGCTGCAGTTGTTGTTGCTGCATCACGCGGAGCCGTGCAACCAACTTCCGTTCCGTATCAATATCCAACAATGTTTTATTTCTGTGCTCGCCGGAAGCTGATGTTGTCGCATTGTCGCGCACTATTCGCCTCCTATCAATGGTGACGATTGGTATCTTTAGCCGCGGCGGTCGTATCACCCGGCTCCAGAGCTCATCGGGGTCTTTGCACTCGCGGGCCCGGCCCGGCTCCCCTTGCTGGGTGACCACATTGCAGCCGCCGAGGCTCCCCCACCGTGTGTCAAGTCGAACTGCTTCATTTGGCCCTCCTACGCCCACAGCAGCAGCTGCAGCAGCATCGGCATCGCCCACCGTCCTGCGTAGCTGCACCGCTCTGTCGCTCTTACGCCGCTTCCGCACCATGGTTGGCGGCAGCTGCACATTGATATCGGTGTGCATCGGGCAGTCGGGCGGCAGGGGGTCGGGATACGCGTCCGCCGTCCACGTCTCGCGCAGCGCGAGCAGTTCCCCCTTTGTGTACGTCACCCGCACCATTCACCCCTCACTGTTCCGTGCCAGTCCCCCCNNNCACCCACCTCTCAATACCCACTCCCTACCCCTCACTCGTTCCGTGTTCGCCGCCGCGGCTGCGTGTATTATGGAAGCGAGGAGGGAGGAACCCTGAAGGAGGCCGCAGCACTTCGCCCCACCCGTGTGACGTCTGACAGCAACTGCCGCCTGCAGGTGCAACACTGCCGGCTACAACACGTTTGCGTGTATGCAGAAGAAGCCAGCAAGAGGATAGGGAAGAGAAAAGAATGCGATACACACGGCAGCATGTGAGGTGCAGAAGGTGGAGAGGAAAGAAAATACAAAACGAGCCCAGTGGGACAGTGATGCGAGTGAAGAATCCCGCACACACACACACACACACACACACA
>NW_008826548.1:0-6667 GCF_000691245.1 Trypanosoma grayi
AAGCGGGCGCTCCGGCGCGGCGAAGAGGCGCGGGTCCCACAGCAGCGGCTCCGCGCACATGTAGCCGTCGCACGCCGTCACCGCCAAGTTGTGGCGCACGTCGTCGAACGTTACGACGTTGCCGTTTGCGATGACGGGGATGCTGCCGCGCAGGTGTGCCCGCACGCGGCGGATGAGGTCGAGGTCGGCGAGGCCCGTCTGCTGCCCCTTCATGAGACGCGTGCGGCCATGCACGCAGAGCGCCGCGATGCCCGTGTCGCGCAGCATCTCCGCGTACTTGAGCGTCAGCTCGGCGTCGTCAAAGACGCGCATCTTCGCCGTCACCGGCACGCGCAGCTCCACCGCGAGGCAGTGCAGCAGACGGTGCACGAGCGCCCAGTCCTCCATGAGGAACGAGCCGTAGTGCCCGCGCCGCGCAATGCCCTGCGGGCAGCCGAGGTTCACGTCCACCGCCTCGCAGACGTCCTCCACGTGCCGCGCAGCAGCAAGGAGCGTGTCCGGGTCGTTCGCGGAGAACTGCACAAACAGCGGGTGGTCCGTCTCCGCCGATCCCGCGTCGCCACCGTCACTGCCAGTCGCCGCCACCGTCTTGCCAGTGGTGCTGAAGTACCGCTGACGGTAGTGCGCGCTCTGCGCAAAGCTCTTCGCGTGCAGCATCGGCGTGTACGCTAACGTTGCGCCGTAGCGGCGGCACAGCAGCCGGAATGGTAGTTCGCTTTGGTCAACCATTGGCCCCACAACGTACATGGGCTGTCGCTCCTGCCGCTGCTGTTGCTCTTCCTTATTGCTTGTCGAACCCCCATTTCGCTGCGCAGTGGGGGCGCAGACGATGTTGTTCCAGAAGTCCCACGGCGAGCGCGGCTTACGCGCCGGGTCGATGTGCTTCACGGTGGCATCGCGGCTGCCGTTGCAGTATGGGCATGTGACACAGCGGAACGGCTCCCCACGCTGCACAAGCTCCCTGTACTCCGCCAGCGCCGCCTCGTTGTACGCCATCACGCAGACACCTTCTAAACCTAGAAGAAGCAACACCAACAGGGTTGAGAGGAGAGAGCTGAGAGGACGCACACGCATGTAGAGATCTCAGCGGGAACACCTCATCAAAAGGGGGACACAAGACATGTCCACTCACACAGAGAGACAGACAGACAGACAGACACACGGAGACGGAGAGGGAGAGGGAGAGGGAGAGGGAGAGGAGACACACATACCAAGGCAGAAGGGAAGAGATGCTGAACCACACATGGGATGAGAGTACCGGAGAGGAGCTCAATTCGCATTACACATGGAGCCAAACACACTCTGTGGTTCGGGCTCACTGTTGCCTGTAATGTGACAGACACCCCAGAACAGAAGCATTCTGTTTGTCTGCAACACTAAATATTTAGCCCCCATCTCTTTTCTTTATTATTATTATTATTAATTTCGGACCCTCACTTTCTTTGTTTGCGTGTGGGTCTGATATTTTAAAATTTCAATTGCATCTCTCCACCCCCCTCCACCCTGCAGACATCCACCGGACCGCACTTCTCTGCATCCAACGCCGAAGAGCACAAGCGTCGCTTCGAACTGCATGAGTGCATACATGTGGGCGTGACACGCCATTAATATTCACCACACGGTCGTTCTCTTTGCAAAAAGGGCCGCAGTCGCCCAGAAACACAGACATCACTTGAGCACGCAATTAATCAGAAAAATTAGACATATTAGAATAGACACATACAATAAACAACACGTCGTTTAAGGAAGTTGTGAGAGGAATCGTAATGGCGACATATATATTACGGATATGGGCCGTGAGTGAATAAAGATGGGGCTTAATTGTCCGCATCCCCCATCCTTTACTGCCGGCTCTATCCATGCTCTCTTTATCGGCATGCACGCGTGCGTGAGCGAGCGACAAAATGGGTGAGTGACGTCGCGTGTGCTGCCATGCTTCACACGCCTTTACTCTGCGTATCGGGCTGCAAGATCTAGTGCTCATACGGCTCGTGACTCCCCTCCTCCAGGGGCTCCGCGAGGAACTCACTCACGGCGATGCTATGCTCAAACAACGACCGTCGGGTGGGATTCTGCCGCTCGTGCCGCGGCAACTCAACAAACACTTCAGCGTACTTCTCCGGCGCGTTGGGTGCCTCGTCCCCGCTCGCGCCGCTGCTGTTGTAGGAGTCCGTCCACCCACCAACGGGACTGCTGCAGGCGTTTCTATCATCGGGGTTGGAGTCTCTGCGGATCTGCCGCCGAGGTGTGCGGTGGCCCTGCGATGAGTAGCTGCAGCCGTGGCTCCTTGTGCCGCCGTCCAACAGCCCACTGTACGGGGACTGCGGCTCCGCTGCGCCACCCAGCGTCAGGTACACCCCTCTCCCGTACGCTACGCTGGAATTGGCAACCGTCGCAGTCGTCTCGCTTTCGACGCTGTTTCGGCGGCTCAAACGCCACGAGATACTACCCTGCGTGTGGTGGATCGGCGGCACGACTGTGCCATCGCATCCACTCCCCCCGCCATTACCGTCCTGCTGCTGCTGCTGTCGCCACCACCTCTGTGCGCGACGCAGCTGCATCTGGTGGATGCGCCGCTGCTCCTCTGTGAGGTGCGGGACCCGCGACTGCAGCGGCACCCCGTGCACCTCCTCCCCTTCAGCGCTGAATAACTCGGGTTTCCACTTGCAGTAGTAGCAGATGAGCAGAACGCCCGCGGCCACGACCGCCAGCAAGGCGAAGGAGCCGCACAGCACCCCAATCACAAGCTCAATGGCCACCATCCCCTTCCGAGAGAGGAGGAGGAAGGGAGGGAGGGAAAGAGAGAGAGATAAACAACGAAGAGAGCCGAAACGAGGAGGGAAGGCAGAAACGGACCTCGCCGTAACGCCTGCGGCTTCTAGGGGCGCCTGTGTCTGTGCGCGTGTGACTAGTCTGCAGTGAAATAGAGAAGATGTGAAAGAGTGAGCGCGATGAGAAGCAAAGGGACACGCAGGCACATTCATACTCGGCTGCTGCGCAAGTGTGGGGGAGGGGGCGGGAGAAAAAGATGTCGCAGAAATCGCACCACATTTCTTGTGAGGGATCGTCGTAACAGGCGAAAGTAGAGAGAGGTGGAACGAAAGAGAATAAAACGAACGCGCAACGCTCAGCAACGTCTTCATATTCAGATTAATACACCGTGGAAACACAAAACGAGACACAATAAAGAAGAGCCATACGACAGGACGTCGTAAATTAATTGAGAGAAAGGAAAGAAAAACATACCTTATGAGTTCCCCCTTCACGCGTTTACGCGGACGGGGATAGCCCCCATCTTCAGTGGTAGGGAGTAGTGTGCCTTGTAGTACTCCTGCGCCGGCCCGTAGTCATGCAGCGCGCACACCCCCGCGCTGCAGCAGGGACACCCGGCCTCGTCGCTATCATCATCATCCATTTGAACCGCCGTCTCCGTCGCTACTGTTGTCTCCATTGGCGTCTCTGCACTGCCCGTCGTGCCCTGTTGCTGGTGCTCATCACCCGCAGTATTGCCGTAGGGCAGAGTGTTGCCTTCGCCACTGCCGTTGCTGCTAGCATCATTATCATTGGTGGTAGAGGCATTCGGGTGGCACCGGCAGTTCAGTGCGACAGGGATGGAGCGGCCGTCCTTATCAAAGAAAAATACTTCGTGCGTGCTGGCAGACAGAACCAAAGAGATCCCCCTGACGTGGTTCTCCGGTAATTCCACACCCGAATAGATTCTATCCGACATTCCATAGTATATATACCGAAACACAATAATAATAACCAAAAAGAGTACTATGGCACCAATCGACACAAACGCCCCGATGGGGATACCCGTCTGTTGCATAGAGAGCCCGCTGTTGCTGCTCCTTGTGTATAGGCGCTATAGAGCTGACGCGTAGCCCGCGGTGGCCAAGTAGCGTTGTATGAGCAGAGAGACCAGAGGAAAGAGATATAAAGCAGGGCTCTGCGGCTGAGGGCGGAGCAGAGACCCAGACAGACGCACACGCACATCCATGTCGTGCACAATACAGGTTAAGTAGCAGAAACGGGAAGAGGGGAGCACCCAGGGTATAAAAATACCCCAGCGTGGCCGAGAGACAGGAACACCAATCAAGGAGACAAAGCGGCAAGAACACACACACACACACACAAACAAGCCTATATATATATATAAATATACCAGACCACTGTGCGAGAAAGAGGGTACGTTCCGTCGCACCACCCAACGTGCGTTTTCCTTTCGTTGTGTTAGGGCAGCAACACGTGCGAGAGACGCATAGATAGACCCTCTTCCCCCACACCTTTGCTGTATATATAAAAGAGACCCATATTAGCACGGGGTAGATTTCAAACACAAGAAAAAAGAGCACATAAAAAAAAGCACAGAGAAAAGAATCACAACAACAAAAAAAACAAAAGTGAATGATGTCCGCACTTACACGGGGAGAAAGACACCTCAAACCTTATCCCCACTAATATTGAAGGCAACATCAACACTTCGCCGCTTCCTCCTTCTTACCACAGCGCTCTACATCCACAGGCCCGCTGCTCACACACCTCCAACTTCCAGATCACTGTTAGTCACACCATTCAGCACTGCATCCCCCGCCTACCCTTCCTCCCCCTGCTTATCCTTTTCACTGCCTGGAATCGGCGTGCCAAAAGGTTCTCTCGGCCTTTGGATGCAGCCCGTATTATCGCCACTCACGCCGTCGTTATTTTCCGCACCACATAGATTCTCGTCCTTCGTCCGGTACCGCGCTAAGATGAGGGAGCCGAACGACGCGTGTGTAGCGACACGACCGACAGGTGTGTTGGGGTAACAGAAGCTGCCGTCGGAGCACGTCACGATGGAGCAGTTCAGGTACATGCCGCGACCGTACAGCACCGGTGACGCGATGCGTTCCGCCTCCTCACGCTGCCGTTGCAGCTCCTCCTCCGTGGGCGGCGGCGGCGCGGCCTCCGGTATCTTGTTTGGGTCGTCGATGTGCACAACTGTGTGTCCGTCCGGCAGGTAGTAGGCGTGCGGCAGGGGGCCCCGCCGCATGCGCACGCGGTTCTCTAGCGGCTGGCCCGGCAGCGTCGTCGGCTCCTGCTCCTGCGCCTGTTCCTGCTGCTGGTTGCGCCGCTGTGTGCTCCCGCTGTCGTAGTACGCACCCGCAGCCTCCTCTAGCCACAACGAGCGCGGCCCAAACTGACATTTCAGCCACCCACACATCAGCAGGAAGCCCACGGCAATGAAGCCAATGAGAATGAGGCAAGTAAGAGCGATATCTGAAAGCCCATTCGGTCGGTCCGCTGGTGGCTCACCATTACAGGACCCGGCCGGCTGCATAACCAGGCTCCCTCACAGGCCCTCCAAAACAGGTATGCGCTCCCACCACTCGCGTAGTGCTGGCACAGTGTCAAATGATCGCGCGTGATGCCACACTGCGACCCTGAGCCTTGGAACTTGGAGTGCTGAGCGACAAGACAAAGCCAACAATAAGGCGGGAAACAGGGCAGCATGCCAAACAAAAAGACAACAAAAAAAAACCCAACAAGGCGACAGCAGCCACACCACCGTGAACATACCCCCCAAAAAGGAAAAAAAAAAAGACGCAAAAACAAAATGCGAATGCTCAATCAGTCACGCATGCACTTGAACATATTCGGGCAATCCGCAAGCAACTCAACCAACACGGCCCCCCGCACACACAAAGCCTCCACGCCACACTCAGACATTAAATACTCATCAGCAGAGAGAAAGGGTCAACAGCAAGACGTCTGGAACAACAGCATCCAACGTTTGCTCAAGAAAGCATATAAAAAAACATCAACAACAATGACATCTACGCATCTCCTGAAGAGTTACGCAAAGAAAGAAAAAGATTCAAACCGAAAACGTGACACGAGAATAAAACGCCTCGACAAACAGACGAAAACTAAAAAAAAAAAAAATCAGATAAAAAACAGCACGCCGTCCCTATGCCCCTTTTGCCTCACTAGCACAAACAGCCTGTTAAAGGTGCGACTTCTCTCCTCCCAAACCGTTGAAAATGTGCTGCATCACGAGGTGCCGAAGATGCGGCATGCTCTTCACCTTCACACCCTCCTCACCGCACGGAGTGAACGAAGAACCAGCAGAAGCGCAGGTTACAAACAAGGTCTCACACGAAGGGGGCAACAGCCTTCTAGCAGCTTCATCAGCTGAGCTTGCAATATTCACATCGATCTGTCCATCTGGATATTCTGCACGCAATGCAGGAAGAAGTTCATTGTCGATATATGACTGTACACGGAACTGAAGAAACCGAGTAGCATGAGGAGGAACGCCACTAAACTCGAAGCTGAACTCGCACTCCGCGGGCACGGTGTTCACAGCGTTACCGCCCTTGATGAGGTTTGTCGACATCGTCGTGTGTGGCACCACGTAGTCCTTGTCGTGGGTGCCGCTCTTGCGGAACTCCTCTCCGAATTCACGTATCTTCACGATGATCTTCGCGGCGTAGTCAATGGCGTTGCAGCCGTGATTCGTCAGTGCGAAGGACGAGTGCACAGCTTTGCCGTACACACGAACAACGGCGATACAGATACCCTTATTAGCGGTGTACACCGTCATGCCTGTCGGCTCGCCAACAATGCAGCCGTCCGCCTTGATCTTGTTGTCGCGCAGGAACTCCGTCAGCACCTTGCCGCCGAG
>NW_008826549.1:0-6664 GCF_000691245.1 Trypanosoma grayi
CAAGGAAAGAGGGGGAAGGGAGTGGAGGGCAGGCTGGTGCGTCAGTCCCGTGCCTATGGTAGGTAGCTTGCTGCACGGAGTTGTAAGTCACGTCGCGGTCATACAAATGCCTCGATTTGTCGCATCATGTCTCCAGCCGTACGCCACGGTGCTGCTGATCTCGCGTGCCCGATTGAGACTGGCGCGGCACTCGCGTTGCGTAGCCTTTTTGATACTTTGTATGCTAGTGCCTGCCAATCGACAAAAGGGAGGAAAAAGGGTGTTATGTGCTTGTTTAGTGTACCAGCATGAATATTGTTGTTTGTGCGCGTGGTGCTTGTTTCCAGTTTTTTGTTTTGAGGGGCGTTGGGTGTAAGTTTTTGTCAGAGTGATGACCGTATGCTGCTGCACGCGTGTTGAACGTGTGTAACTTGCTGCGGTGCCTCCTGATCCCAGGTGTCCAGCCTGGGCTGGTGTAGTGGAACTGGAGCCTAGCCTGTGCTGTGAGAAATACAGCTTTCTTTGCTTTGTTTGAAGAGGTGGACGGTCCGTGATTACTGA
Source organism: Trypanosoma grayi (assembly GCF_000691245.1). Lineage (NCBI taxonomy): Eukaryota > Euglenozoa > Kinetoplastea > Trypanosomatida > Trypanosomatidae > Trypanosoma > Trypanosoma grayi. Next base: position 541 of record NW_008826549.1, read on the forward strand.
ACATTATTGATGGCGTCGGTGCAGGCTGTTGTTGAATCATGGTGATACCCCAGCCGACTGTGTGGTGTCTTGGCCGAGTGAAGGTCTATTCGCACTGATTAGGAATCCCACTTAACCATACAGTTATATGGATTGAAGTTATGCGCATACTTTTGGAATTAGGCGTTGTGGTTGGGCTCGTGCTCAACAGCGGAAGCGTACCTACGCCGTGCGTGAAGCCCGCCGGTTTTGCGGGGAATTCCTAGAGGCCCAGCGCCGCGGGGCACTATTATTTCCACTGTTCACAGAATGCAACCTCGCAGTGTGAGGTGTTGCGTGAGACCTTAGTTTGTGTCCATCTGAAAGACCGCTCGCAGCTTTCGTGCAACGCCATCCTCGTCATTGGAGTCAATTACCTCAGCGTTTGGAAGCGAGGCTTTTAACCGCTGCTGCCCGTTACGCATCACACAGCCTTTCGCTACAGTAGCCAGCATGTCCCTGTCGTTCATGCTGTCGCCGAAGGCAATGACATCCCGCGCAGGGTCGAAGTTTAAGATTTTGCCGATCTCCTGCAGCGCTGTTCCCTTCGAGACGCCAGCGGCCATCACATCAAGACACAGGTCAGACGACATTGCTGCCTCTACGCGTCCATGAAACATCAAGTTGATTTCCTTCTCGTACTGATGTAGGATGTCCCTGTTCTCACAGCGAAAACACACTTTGCCAACACCGGTGGTGGGAAAGTCCTCCATGATATTCGGCCGCACCTCTGGCACGACGCCGAACTTCTCCAGCATCCGTTCCGCACTCATGAACGTACGGTTCTGCCACCATATGTTTGTCTGGTACGCCGAGGTTGACACCATGCTCTGCGGCGATTCTCCGTGATCGCGGAGAGCGAACTTCTCGTAGAGAGTCCTCACAATACTGCTGTCCAGGTCACGTGAGACGATCGCCTCACCAGCCGGGTTGTGCACTCGCGCCCCATTCGATGTTATGATGTATAAACCCTCATTGCCATTGAGACAGCCAGATGCCCCTGCTGTCTGCCTCCTCTTTCGGTAGTACTGAAGAAGGTCCTGCTTCGTGGAGGCAACGCTGAGGTGGTGGCGCCCCGTAGCGATGATGACGTGGACGCCAAGCGACGAGAGTTCGTACAGCGTGCTTTTCGTAAAGTCAGTGAGGTGGTGATTGGTGTCAAGCACCGTGCCGTCCATGTCGGAGGCCACGGCGATGAAGGGGCCATCGGTCATTTTGTGTTGCGTGTCGTGTTGTTGTTGTGGTGCCGCGCCGTCTCGAGGAACACTTGGAACGTGCTGCACCATTCACTGTTCTGTTGGCACGCTGACGTGTTCGCTCCCTTCCACCGACTCTTATCTCCCTAACAATTGGTGGGCGCACGAGAGAGAGAGAGAGAGAGAGAGAGAGAGAGAGAGTAAGCGTGCGGAAGTGAAAGCCGAGAAAACAAGGAAACAAGCCACTGGGTGGTGCGCCGCGGCGTGACCAGCGCAACACACACACACACACAAAGCGAAAAATGCACACACCCTTTTTCTTTTTCTGTGTTGTCGTTACAGAAGCATTAACGCCAGCCAACATGGGGGCTCGAGAAGAAGTCCGTCCGGCCCCCTCTCGTTGGCGCTTCCACCGCTTGCCCGCTATTCAGCGTGGGTGCATGCGTTGTCTGCCCGGCGACCGGCGTGTATCTCCGGCGGGGTGCGCCCCTCCACAGATGTGCCGAACACGACGGCGAAGAACACACACACACACAAAAGAAAAGGCCACTACTCCACCATACACTGAACCGTCGCGTCACATGAACGCAAAACGGGGATGTCGGCAGAAGTCCGCACCTCCGGTGTAAGGCAGATGAGGGAGGATGTATAATGGCGGAGAAATACGCCCTTCATATTTAGGCGAGGCAGATGGGCGTAAGCTCGGCATTGATGTCAGAGTCAAAACACTCCAAAACGCTCACCTCTTCACAAAACGTGCCCGCACACGACAATCAATCGGATTGACAAGCAGAGAAAGAGAGATAGAGAGAGCAAGGCGTCTTCACACCAAAGGGCTGATCTCATCGTTGCGGGCAATCAGCATCGAACGCGGCGGATGAAATACATGCATCAGATTGTCCCACATTATTTTGGGCTGCAGCAATGTGCTTGGCTTCGATTCCATGCGCTGTGATTCACGGCGGGTAGTCGAGGTGAGCACCAGGTACACGTAGAAAATAGCAAGGCTCCCCACCAAGAACACAACGAGCAGCAACAAGACTAATAGTGTCACAACAACGAGGGGTTTCACGGCGTCGTCGTCGCGTTCGTTCTGCATTGCCAATACTGACGCTGAACGATTACGAGGAATGCCGTTGGCGAATTGCCTTCGACTTGCCACTGCGAAGGCACCTGTGAATAGTGAGCGACAGACCCAGAACACACCCATCGAGGACGCACCGCTTGTTGTCAAGAGGTACAGCGTGAACCAGCGAAGACTCCGTTGCCCAACACACCCACCAATGATACCGCAGTGGTGGTCATGCTCCCACACGCACACATTGCACTGGTAGCAGTGCGAAGTCCGCGGGGGCCGCCGCAGTGCACACACGCGGCAGTACACGAGGCTCCTGTCGTTGTGAAACGGATCCACCTCCGCCGGACGCAACCGCGGGTACACGCCTGGGTCTGTTGAAACGACGAGTAGCGAACTCGTGAAGGCGACAGAGAGCAGCGCGAACAGCACACACAGTTCGACAAGGCCAAGCTCGTCCCACAGAGTGAAGACGACACCAAAAACGAGGGTGAGCGTGATGAGTGTTGGGACACAGTACACTGCCGCATCGGGGCTCCAGATGCAGGTGACGCCGCACCACCGCGTGCGCCTTAGCTTGCCTAAAGCAGCAGGACTGCCATTAAACCTGTCCTCAGGTAGAGCCACCGGAACCCCCGCTGGCTCCATTCTCTCTAAGCCTATCTAACCACTGCGCGTCCACGGGCAAGAATGAAAGAAACAAACAGCATACAGCCAATGGGGCAACCCAACCCAACATGTAAGTAAGCGCATGGTATACCATGTGCTGGAACACCGAGAGAACGTTCCGCCAACTTGTCATGTTGCCTCTAAAGTAAGATCTGAGCAAGAATATAAGAAGAACAGAAAAAACATTGAACAGAAAATTTTTTTTCACCAGAAACGGATTTTCCCTCATGCCCTTTCTTATATTTTCTTCTTTTCAGCGGTCGCATCGGCTATGGCTTTCGTGCTGATCTGTCAAGGTTCTTTTCTTTCCTTTCCCCCCAAATCGCAAAGTGGAATGTGGCAAGCCACGGTCACTCTCTTCGTCGCATATGTCTATAAAAAGCCCCATCAAGTGGAGCTCTGTCGCACCAGTACTGGTGCGACACTTACACCACCTTCGCATAGGCCTCCTCGCGCGAAGCGTTGTACTTGGCGACTGCCTTGGTGCCTTCGCTCATGGCGTGCTTCGCCAGCTCCGGCGGCAAGAGGAGACGTGCCGAGGTTTGAATTTCTCGTGCCGTCAACGTCTTCACGTTGTTGATGCACGCCACGTGGACCGCCTCCGTCTGGATCTTGCTGTACATATCCTCAATGAAGGAGGAAAGCACGCGCACGGCCGCCTTGGAGAGCGTACCGCGCTTGTACACCTGCCGCAGGGTGCGGTGGATGTACAAATCCCAGCGCTGCTGCTTCTTGCCGCGGCGGGCGCCGCCCTTCTTCCTGCCACTGGGGCTTTTGGTTGTGCGGCCGGCCGACCGCTTGCCTTTGCCCTTGCCGCCCAGCGGAATGGGCCGCTTCCCTCCCTTCGTTGGCGGCATTGTCTTCTCGTTTCTTTTATGATTTCCTGTGGCACTGCTGCTGCTGCTGCGTCGTCCTCGCGACGAAAGAACAAGACAGGGAGAGGAGCACGGGGTTTGAGAAAATGAAAATAAAAAAAAAAGTGTGAGTGAACACACGAAGGCTGGGCCGCATGTGTAAGAGCGGGAATGCCTAGATGGGCGTGCGCCAATGGCGACTGAGAGCTGCTGCGGCGTCGACTCGCACCCGCACTCGTCCGAAGAAAAGAATTTGCAACAAAAAGACTCGAAGATGGGTCGCATCGCTTGGGGAAACAAACAACAAAAAGGGAACACAAATGTAACATATATAGTTTTTTTTTGTGCCAAACGCGAATGGCGGCGCCGGGGCACACGCAGGTGGAGGACGACGGCAGCGCCAATCGGCTGAAACCCCACGGCACATCTTCGCATAACCACGCAGCTGCACTACTCTCGCGCGGTACACTTGGCGCCGCGTCTTTGACGACTATTTCTTCTTTTCCTAGATATTCCCTTTAACTCTCCCCAAAGCAAGGGGAAGAACTGAAATAATAGCGGTGCTAGAACCTGGAACCCTTCCTTCGCTTCAGCACCGGCTCAAGCCCCGTCAAACCACACCCGCCCTGCTCACGGATGTGCTTGTCGCACGGAACACGCGGTGCGTCGGCGCAGTTGCCCGCCTCCTGCGCGAGCAGCAACTGCCGCTCGTCGGAGCGCAGCCACTCGCGTGCGATACCGAGCACCGCCTCGCGCAGGTATGCGTACTCGTCCGGCGTATTGTAGACAAAGGCACTGATGCGCACATAAAAGCGCCCCTCCACGCGCTTGACTGGGACCTCCACTTTGTACACGTCGTGCAGCAGGTCCTGAATATACTTCGCCGTCATGCACGGCGTCTGCAGCGCCTCGGGGAGCTCGACAAGTGACATGAACGGGGCGTGGCGGGCAACGGGGCGTGTGCCAAAGGCGTGTGTAAGCATTTCCGCGGCGCGCTGCAGCAGAAGAGAGCAGTGGCGCCGCACGCGCTCGAGGCCCTGCGCGCGCCAGAAGTCAATGGCCGCGGGGATGCAGAGATAGGCGCCGTAGTCGCGCGTGCCGTCCCAGATGAACTCCGAGAGCAGACCGTTACCAGCGCCATGTGAGAGAACAACGGAGTGCAGGGAATCGACAAGCGCTGCGTGAACCCACATGAAGCCGACAGACTTGGCTATGGAGAACCACTTGTGTAGGTTTCCAATCAAGACGCTGGGCTGCGCCTCTGGCGGCAGGTCGTTAAGGTTCACCTCTAACTGCAGCGGTGCATGGGCGCCATCCACGATGATCTTCGTTACACCACAGCGCCGCAGCGCGGGAACAATATGCGTAAACACCGGCAGACAGAGCGCGCTGGTCGATGTGATGTAATCGAAGACAACTGTCGTGCATCCTGTCGGAAGATGACGGCATATCTCGTCCGTCAAGGCCGCGTCATCACCCATGAGCGAGGCGTCGTGCAAATACTTGGAGAGCGCGATCTCATGGAAAGAGGCACCAACTTCTGTGCATCGAAAATACATCATTTTGTACACAGAAAGGTACTCAGTGTCGAAGAACGCCACCACGTCATCCTTCTCAATAAGGTGCATCGCACAGTTCAACGCGTACGTCGCGTTCTGCACGAGGACCACCTGTCTTGGACTGGCGTTGAGAAATTCTGCGAGACGCCGGACACTGTACACGATGAGCGGAAGCAAATCGCGGTCCATGTACTCCACCACCTCGCGCTCCATCATCTCCTCGTAGCGGTGCTTCATCGCCAGCGCACCGCGCAGTGAGCCGCCAAAGGCGCCGTGGTTGATGAACACGAACTCCGGCGTGATGGCGAAGTGCTCCTCGCGGAACGGCAGGCCAAAGTCACACAGCTGCACGCGCCGGCTCCAGATGCCCATGCGCTCATCCTCGTCTCTGGCGACGTCCATCTCCTGCAGCTCGCTGCAGCCCAGAATTCTGCGCGAAAACACCGGAAGCGGCGGCGGGCGGTACGTCAACGTGTCCATCGCCACCAAATCCTCGACGTTCTCGGAATGAAAGGAGCCGAAGCCCTCATAGACGGAAACTGTCCGCGTAATAGCAGCGCCATCCAGCGCTTCTAGCCGTCGCCGCAGCTCGGCCGGGATGCCGTCGAGGGAAAACATACACGGTTCGTCGGACGATGCAGGCTCTGCCGGGGCAGCTTCGTCCTGCATTGCTGCGATCGCGTGTCCTTCAGCTTGATGAGGGTCGTGGTATAAAGCCACGATATGGTTAATATATATATATATATATATATA
>NW_008826550.1:0-1509 GCF_000691245.1 Trypanosoma grayi
CGCACACGGTGCTTTGTCACCACAAGCTCCTCTTTATGCGGAAAGGAAGATACAACCTCCAGCGGAGCAATGTCTTCCTTTAGACGAAATCTGCCAAGTATGCGCAAATTCGGCTTCAAAATTTGAACATCTGAACGGCCATCCCTACCTCCACCACCACTACAGGTAGCAGCCTTTTCCTCTGAAGCGCGCAACTGCAGAGGAGCAGCATCACCAACCGACAAGACACCGTCCACACGACAAACCTCATCGGCGGCGGAAAGTGTGGGCTGCATTTCCTCATACTCCCTTAGCGTCAAACCAGCCCCTCCCACCTGCTCGCTCAATACGGGCGGCACCTCCTCCACAGCAGTCAGCCGCACGGCGCAAGACGCCGCCCCGTGTGAAGGGTCAGAAACGGGTTCTCGCCGCAAAGCACCATTTTCGGTAGGGGCGCTTACACCATATTCATCTTCTGCTTTTCGCGCACCTCCCCGTGGCTCGTACAGCTTCCAGGTCTCCTTGAACTCACACCCCGCAAGGCACCGGTCCACGTCACGCTTCCGAAGCGACGGCGCATGGCGGACACCGAACTCAGCACACAGACTGCCGAGAATAAACTCAGCATCCACCACGGAGCCCCGGGGGATCCCGACCGCACTGCACACGTCCGCGTCAAACGCCTCGCAAAGCGCAGCGCGCTTCTGCTCGACAACAAGGTCCCAGTCATCGCCGTCGAACCGCACACGGTGCTTTGTCACCACAAGCTCCTCTTCATGTGGCGTATGGTCCTCGGTTTCGGCGCCACTAGGAAGCACAACGTCTTGAGCCCTGAGCACGCCTCCCCGTGGCTCGTACAGCTTCCAGGTCTCCTTGAACTCACACCCCGCAAGGCACCGGTCCACGTCACGCTTCCGAAGCGACGGCGCATGGCGGACACCGAACTCAGCACACAGACTGCCGAGAATAAACTCAGCATCCACCACGGAGCCCCGGGGGATCCCGACCGCACTGCACACGTCCGCGTCAAACGCCTCGCAAAGAGCAGCGCGCTTCTGCTCGACAACAAGGTCCCAGTCATCGCCGTCAAGCACCACACGGTGTTTCGTCACCACAAAGTCATCCGTGGACGGTTCACCACTTACCGACTCCAGAGGAGCAAGATCATCTTCTCTAGGGAACCCACCAAGCACACCACGGTTCGGCGACACTACCTTCAAAAACGGGATGGCAGCACCACCCGCCACAGTATTTACTTCCTCTGTTGCGAGCAGCGGCATAGGATCAGCGCCACGGGGCGACAAGGCAAGATCCACAGGATGAACCTTTTCGCTTGCAGAGAGTATGGGTAGCAATTCCACATACTCCCTTAGCGGCAGAAAAGCCTCTTCCCCCTGCGGGCGCAATACAGGGAGAACCTCCTCCACGGCAGTCAGACGCACGGCGCCAGCCGCCTCCTCTGAGAACTGGAGAAGCGGGGTGGCGGCACTGTCAGAATCAACCTCACTGCTGGTGCGCGGCACATCGTCC
>NW_008826550.1:1542-6653 GCF_000691245.1 Trypanosoma grayi
GCGCCTGGCAATTCTTCTGATCCGAATAAAGGAATAGGATAGACGCCACGAGCCGACAAGACACCATCCACAGGATGAACCTCCTCACTAGCACAAAGTCTGGGTAACACTTCCTCATACACCCTTAACAGCAAACCAGACTCTTCAACCTGCGCGCGCAAGACAGGCAGCACTTCCTCCACCGCAGTCAGACGCACGGCGCGAGGTGCCTCCTCTGAAGACCGAAGGAGCGGGGCCGTACCACAGTTTTCGGCAGGGGCCCTTGCACGACATGCATCTTCTGCTTTTAGCATATCTCCCCGTGGCTCGTACAGTTTCCAAGTCATGCTGAACTCACACCCCGCAAGGCACCGGTTGATCTCGCGCTTCCGAAGCGACGGCGCATGGCGGACACCGAACTCAGCANTCCTCGGTTTCGGCGCCACTAGGAAGCACAACGTCTTGAGCCCTGAGCACGCCTCCCCGTGGCTCGTACAGCTTCCAGGTCTCCTTGAACTCACACCCCGCAAGGCACCGGTTGATCTCGCGCTTCCGAAGCGACGGCGCATGGCGGACACCGAACTCAGCACATAGACTGCCGAGAATAAACTCAGCATTCACCACGGAGCCCCGGGGGATCCCGACCGCACTGCACACGTCTGCGTCAAACGCCTCGCAAAGAGCAGCGCGCTTCTGCTCGACAACAAGGTCCCAGTCATCGCCCTCAAACCGCACACGGTGCTTTGTCACCACAAGCTCCTCTTTATGCGGAAAGGAAGATACAACCTCCAGAGGAACAATGTCTTCCTTTAGAGGATATCCACCAAGCACGCGGCAGTTGGGTGAGAGAATTTTTATTTCTGTCAGGGGATCATCACTATTAACAGCAAGGGCCCCATGAGGTGAAGCTAGTCCTGTAATAGCTTTGGGTTTGGGGGTCTCGTGCTGAACACTTTTCGGCGGGGTTAATGGTTGTGCCGTATTTTCGGATGATGTGTCCCCAATAGGAAGTGCTTTGTGGCCCGTCTCGGTTAGACAGTTATCGTCTGTGTGTTTGGCGCTGGGTGCTGTTTCTTTCTTTGTGTTGTCTTTCTCTTCCGCCTTTTTGTCTGAATTGTTTTCGATGCACTTCGTTTTTTGGGTGTATAGATTCCAGACACGGCTGTATTTGTGTTCCAAAAGCTGTCGATTAATTCTTGTCGGCGTCATGTTGATCTCGTGTGCAAATATACATCTGGCGGAAAGTGTTTGGTCATCAAAACTAAGCTGAAGTTCAGCCTTTGCAGTCCTCTCCGTGGCGTCGTATACGTCGAGTGCAATAGCGGTTTTAAGCTCCTTTTTGTGATGTTTTAGAATCTCTCCCCACTCCAATCCGGGGAAGCTTAAAAGGTGGCTTCTCGATGCTTGCGGAGAGTTTGGGTTAGGGGTGATGTTTGTCGTTGTGAAATCGTCTTCAGCAGCGGCAGCCTTGTTAACGGAGAAACTCTCCTCTTGTGCAGATTTGCCAGGCGTTGATTTGTCTAATTCACTTTGGCTTCCGATTCCCGGTGAAGTTCGCGATATACGTGGTGCTTCTTGGTCGTTTGTACCGGGTATATCGGGTAGTTTTGTTTTTACTTGGTAGTACAATGCCCATACATCCGCATAGTCGTGAGCGAGTAGTGTGCTATTCACGTCACTTCCCGAGATGTTTTCAGTGTGATGAACCGAGAACTGAACTGTAAGAGACCCGAGATAGAAAACTATTCCGAATACATCGGCGCAGGAAACATCTAATGCTTTTGCAGTCTCACTGTTAAATGCATTATAAAGCTCGTCATAGTATTTCTCGAGAACCAACCCCCATTGATCCCCTTTGAAACACAGTTTGTGGTGTGTTGTCAACAAGGCATTGGAGGAGCCTTTAGAGGTTTCTAGGTCTCCATTTTCGTTGTGGGGCAGTTCCTCACAGGTTGTGGCCCTCCGCAATGTCTCGACCTCTGCATCAGTTTGGAAAGTGCCCTGAGGAATTGTTGGTATCGGTGATACTTTTTCGCCGTCCCCATATCCTATTTGCTTGTATTGGGTGCTCGCCTCGGCAAGGGAAGCCTCCATAATGGTTTTTGCTTGATTGCCTTGAAAAGAAAAACAATTGTATGCTTTGCTTCTTCAGAAGAAGCTCCCTCTTACCAACAACGGTCCTTTTTGTTTCAACCCTTTTCGTTGGTTGTTTAAAATTCTGTTTTACGAATTAAAAAGGAAAATAAGGAAGCAAAAACACAAGCTCAGAAAGGGTAAAAATAGAAAAACAATTACACACAATACATATTTCTTAAACATACCAAGCAAAGAACAAAAAGAGCATCATATATATACTGTTTACTCAAAAAAGTAGAAGATAACAGCAAACAATTACCGTATCTTCAGTCTGTTTTCACTTCTGACGATCGCGCTTTCTCCAATGAGCTGCAGTTTTGGTTTTCTTCCGGTCCGAATTATCATCCACCACTCTGTCATGTGTGTCATCACCACCTATGGCCTCGTGTATCTCTTTCCCCAATGCATCCCTTCCAAAATGTGGGATGTCAACGACCCATGGAATATCATGGGAGGAAAGAGGATGATTCTTAAAGTCAGCACCTCGCTCTCGCATCTGAATAGTGCTTGCGTACGGGTCTGGATTCAGAGGATCATATGTCAGGAACAAAGCAGGTCCTTCTTGAATTTCCTTATTTTTCCCTCCCTCGATATACACTTCCACCAAGCCATCCCCTTCTATGAATGATGGAAAGGGTACTGGTTTAGAAGGAGTTGTTGTAAAAAGACCTTTTTCTGAAAGTTTCATAAACGAGCTGCTGTCGTACACAACACCAAGCTCGTATGAGCGAATGGCCAGTTGTGTTCCATTTTTTTGCCATTCGCCCCAAGCTGCGCGAGACAAATTTGCGCTTGTTAGCATAAACCACTTTAGTCCGTCTTTCCTTTCGGTTAGGCGCATATACGTTTTTAAATGCGGCAACACCCGACTTCGTGAGGTTCCCGTTGAACAAGAATTCTTTGCAAGTTGTCCCCATTTGTGTAGGCGTTCATTAATGCAGGGATGACAGCAATGCAATTGTAAAGGTAAAGAAAGGCCCCCACACCAACCTTCTATACTATCTTTTACTTCATTTTCCGTTGGATACACCACTTGAACCACGGGACGAGACTGCTTTAACTGGTTCTCAGTGGTGGCTTCAGTTATCATCGCATCTTCAAATGCAGTCAAGAAAGAATCAGTTAGTTTTCCTTGTGAGCTAAACTGCCATGTCAAAATAGGTGGCTGATTATTCTGGTGTGGTACAAAATTCATACTTTGTAGTATCTTTTTAATTTTACCCAACCCAAAAGAACCTGCATCAGGACCACGATGGTACCCTGGAACCGAAGCAATGAGCTCGACACTAGCTTCAGCAAAATCAAATTGGTCCAAAAGCGTGTTTGGGATCCCACCATGATCACTTGCACTGAACAACACATTATAGTGATCCAAGTACTTATATAGCTCATTCTTGAATCTACATCCCCGTGTATCCTTTGAGGGCCCTGGCAAGAAATTTACCATATCTTTCTCAGATGTATACCGAATTCTCGGGAAGTCTTGTACGTAAATTCCCTGACTCTTTTTTGTCCAATCGTCAGGTATTAGATTAGCAGTAAAAACTGCTACACGTATGCCCTTAGCATTCACACACAAAGCAAATTTACTGTGATGGACCCCAAAAGGAATAGGCAAATTGGGTTCCACAACCTTGACCCTACCGTTTTTCATGCCTGCATAGACTGATGATGATGATGCAAACTTCTTGGCATATCCTTTTTCACCTGAAACGATTAAAAGTTCCTCCTTGATATGCAATAGGGACGGCACAACTCGAAAAATCCAATTTATGTCTATCATATAACTTGCCAACAAGACGTGGGACCAAACCTCATCCTGGTCCTGCACATTACAGTACAGTATATCCGACAGCGTTAGCGCAGATGGCGAATCAACATCCAGTGCATCTACCTTATTTACCCAAAAGGGGCACAATGGTTTCATTACCCTAAAAATTAGGGTGGAAGGATGCGGCTCTGTTGTTGCTCGCACAGAACAAGCTCTGGCCTTCAGGAAACCTTGTGTTTCCTTTAAAACAGGGAGAAAAAGAAGAAAACGTCAAAAAGAAAACAAAGAAGGAAGAGGAAATGAGAATTATTAATTGAGAGCACCGTGTATCAAACCGCGAAAACACAAATGTTAGACGTCACTAAAAGGTGGTACTACCTATACTCAAGAATGAAAAAAAACACAAGCAACGACACCATAAGAACAATAAGAGAAAGAGTATTTTTTCTTTCTTAGTTAGCAGACACAGTGTCTCTCAACAGCCGATCTGTCCTCTTCTGGAGCTTCATCTAGTTTCACCCGAACACCACGAGATTTTGGTGGAGATGCGCCTAAGCCTATAGGCATTTTGATTGTCATCCCATCTACCTTGTTCCGTGTGATTTGGTGTAATGTTTGATCCGTTTCGACAATCTTTGTCGCCACATCGACTGCTATTCCCTCGAATGGTTCAACTGCATGAAGTCCTAGTTTTGCACTAACGCTGTAATGTCTTGCATTTTGACGATGTGCCCATTCCTCGGCCTCCTTAAGAGGAACACAGCGCTGACGTTCTAAATCAATTTTATTCCCAACAATAACGACCGATATGTTTTGATTACCAACTACTTGCTGAAGTTCCTTCAGCCATACCTTTACCTTCAAAAAACTCTCATAGTCTGTGATATCGTACACGAGAACGGCACCATGGGCGTCACGATAGTATATAGGTCCTAAGGCATGGTACCGTTCCTGTCCGGCCGTATCCCATATTGAGAGCTCTGCCGTCACATCATGGGAGACGCTAATTTTCACATTGGCGTACATAGATGCCTTCGTTGTTGATTCGCAGTCGTCGTCAAAGGAATCGTTAATAAAACGCTGAAGCAATGATGTTTTCCCTACGCGACCTTCTCCCAGCATCACTATTTTCATTTTTACATAGCGAGCACTCATTTGGAATAAGAATAACTCCGCAAAAAACGTAAGCTCCGCCACACCTAATATATATATATATATATATATA
>NW_008826551.1:0-1530 GCF_000691245.1 Trypanosoma grayi
GCCGGACGCCGCGACGGTGTGGGCGCGTGCAATGGAGACAAAGTACGGCGCCGGCGCGTACAAACTCTTCCGCCCGCTATACAAGGACCTCGCGGACGAGATGCGGCGTGAGGTGTGCGCGAAGCCGCCGCCGCCGATAGACGGCTGGACGGTGCGCCACGACGAGGCGGGGAATCTCGCCGTCTTCACCCGCGCTGCCGACACGAAGGCGCGCACCGCTCGCGTCGTGGCGTACAGCCCGGTCGTCATGGCGAACCCGCCAAAGATCAACGAGCTGCTGTACTTCCTCGACTGGTTCCCGGTGGAGGTGCTCATGGCGCGGAATGGCGTCATTGTGCACTTCTCGATGGCCACAAACGAGGGAGGCATGCACATGCGCAACGTGCGCGCGTACAAGGAAGAGTCACAGCTGCTGGAGGTGACGGACGATGCGGCGTGGGTGCGGCGGAACCTCCACTACGACGGCCCCTGCCTGTGGCACCTGGAGCTCGACATGCAGAATGAGCTGTACGACGTGATGCAGGACCACGGCGTCACGCTGGACTGGATGCGGTGGGCGGCGGAGTGGGTGTACTACTTCGAGCACGTCGCGTACGTGCGCTGGTCGCTTGGCATGCTGCAGCAGCTCATCCCGCCAGCACAGCGCGGCCCCGAGGACGACTTCCTCACAGCTGAGGAGAAGGCGGCGCTCAGCAAACCAGCGGAGGACTGGCTGGATGAGCATTACATTTAGCGTCACGCTCCCTTCTTTCATTCCCCGCCACACACACACANATATATATATATATATATATAGATGCCTGTGTGTGTGTCTGTGCCGGCTTGTGTGCATCTCTTTGTTTTGGCGCATGTGTGTCTGTGTAGCTACACTGTTGTTGTTGTTGCCCTGCTTCACTTCCTGCAAGGCGCCAGCCCAACTTCCACCACCACCACTGCAAACAACTGCGAGAACAGAAGAAGCAGCAGCACACATGGGGAGGCACGTCGCTCTTGGCATCGTGGCAGAGGACGACGAGGCGCGGCGTGTCGCCAGTGCCGCCGCCGAGGCGCAGCAGGAGCCGCGCTTCGCAAAGAACAACGGTCCCTTCGTGGAGGTGTGGTTCGGCAAGAAGAAGCTATTCGGCCTCATTGAGTGCGCCGCGCCGAATGATTTCATTCAGGTCGCCTGCGAAGCCGACGATCATAAGAGCCACGACAACGGGAGTGCTGCCACCACAACTAACGGTGCGGCGGCTGCGCTGCGTGTCACGGATAACGTGTCTTTTGTGCTGCGCCTCGCCTCGGTGCCGCACGCGACGCTGCCGGTGCGGGCCCGCCGGGAGGACCCGTTCGTGAACAGCGTCGATCTCGTCGTTGAGTACGCGGCGTTGCTGCGGCGCGGCATGCGCGATGAGTTCGCCGGCGCCGATGCGGACGCGGAGTACGTGCGCTTCACAGACGCGGCCTGAGGCGCTGTGGCGGAGGCGCTCCTGGAGACACAACCGCCGGCCCCCCAGTGCGCGTGTGTGTGTGTGTGTGCGCGGCTGTGGG
>NW_008826551.1:1557-6651 GCF_000691245.1 Trypanosoma grayi
TATATATATATATATGTTCCTCTCTCTCTCCGTCTCTGTCTCTGTCTCTCTCTTTGGCGGCGCGTTGGGCCTCGGCACAACCCGCGGAGAATCTTAACGCCATCGACATCCCCTCGCACGGAAGCAAAGCAACGCAACAGCGACATCACAACTCAAGGAGAGAGAAATCCGAGTACACCCGCCAACACCAACCGCAACAGCAACACAATCATTCGCCATGACGGACTACAAGGTGCGCGACATCAGCCTTGCTGAGTGGGGCCGCAAGGCGATCGACATCGCGGAGAACGAGATGCCCGGCCTCATGGAGCTGCGCCGCGAGTACGGCCCGCTGAAGCCGCTCAAGGGCGCCAGGATCGCCGGCTGCCTGCACATGACGGTGCAGACGGCGGTGCTCATTGAGACGCTCGTCGAGCTCGGCGCGGAGGTGCGCTGGTGCTCGTGCAACATCTTCTCCACGCAGGACAATGCCGCTGCGGCGATCGCCAAGAGCGGCGTGCCCGTCTTCGCGTGGAAGGGCGAGACGGATGAGGAGTACCAGTGGTGCATCGAGCAGGCAGTGAAGGGCTTCAGCGGCGATGGCTGCCCCAACATGATCCTCGACGATGGCGGCGACCTGACGAACTACATCATCGACGAGCGCCCCGAGATCGCGGCGAAGATCTACGGCATCTCGGAGGAGACGACGACGGGCGTGAAGAACCTGTACAAGCGCCTGCAGCGCGGCCAGCTGCCCATCCCCGCCATCAACGTTAACGACAGCGTGACGAAGAGCAAGTTCGACAACCTCTACGGCTGCCGCGAGTCGCTCGTCGACGGCATCAAGCGCGCGACGGATGTGATGATCGCCGGCAAGACGGCGTGCGTGTGCGGCTACGGCGACGTGGGCAAGGGCTGCTCCGCCGCGCTGCGTGCCTTCGGCGCCCGCGTCGTCGTGACGGAGGTCGACCCGATCAACGCGCTGCAGGCCGCGATGGAGGGCTACCAGGTGGTGCTGCTCGAGGACATCGTGGAGCAGGCGCACATCTTCGTCACGACGACCGGCAACGATGACATCGTCACATCGGAGCACTTCCCCCGCATGCGCGACGACGCGATTGTGTGCAACATCGGCCACTTCGACACGGAGATCCAGGTGTCGTGGCTCAAGGCGAACGCGAAGGAGCGCGTGGAGGTGAAGCCGCAGGTCGACCGCTACACGATGCACAACGGCCGCCACATCATCCTGCTCGCGGAGGGCCGCCTCGTCAACTTGGGCTGCGCCAGCGGCCACCCGTCCTTCGTCATGTCGAACTCCTTCTGCAACCAGGTGCTCGCGCAGATTGAGCTCTGGACGCAGCGCGACAGCGGCAAGTACCCTCGCGGCGACAAGGCGCAGGTGTACTTCCTCCCCAAGAAGCTGGACGAGAAGGTGGCCGCGCTCCACCTCAGCAAGCTCGGCGCGAAGCTGACGAAGCTCACAGCGAAGCAGGCGGAGTACATCAACTGCCCAGTGGACGGCCCCTTCAAGGCGGAGCACTACCGCTACTGATCCTCTTTGCTTGCTTGCTTGTTTGGGCGCCTCTCTCTCTCTCTCTCTCTCCCCCGTCTGTGCGTCTGTGCGGGCGCGGAGGCACATACACACGCACACACGCGTAACGGGAAACATCGGCAGCACATTGCGCACGCGAGGATGAACGAGAAAATAATAAAACGGCAGGACAATCAATGCACAGACTGTTCTATTTTTTTTTTTGTTCTTTGCTTCTTCTGTTGTTTACGCTTCATGCGGTGTGGGGACTATTTTTCAAAGGCCCTCGCGCATGGCCGTGTTGCGGCCGACGTCACAAAGCCGCCTGTGAGGCGGGGAGGCCCGGAAGACGATGATGATAACAGGGTGGAGCGGGGAAAGACACCACACAAAGGAAAAAAAAAAGAAACCAACAAACAAACAATTAAGAAATAGGTACAAGAGCAAAAAAACAAAAAAAAAAAAGAAACAAAACAAAGAGAGAATAATCATTGGGGGTAATATATATATTTACATACGCTTCGCGTCCCGTCTNAAAAAAAAAAAGAAACAAAACAAAGAGAGAATAATCATTGGGGGTAATATATATATTTACATACGCTTCGCGTCCCGTCTGTGCCCTCGAATGAGACACGCACGCAGGCGCACACACTGACACATGCCAATTCTCGCTTCCCATGCTGTGCTCTCTTGCTCCGCCGTTGAATGGTGCTCCCTTTTCTCTCCCCCTCTTGCTCTGCCATCGCTTCCTGTTCTGAGCTGCACTGTCTAGAAATGCTGAGCGCCGTGGTGCCTGCCCTCGTGCTGCTGCTGGTGGCAGTCGCCGCGTTCTCGGGCGCAGTGACTATCGCGAGTGGCGGNTGCCCTCGTGCTGCTGCTGGTGGCAGTCGCCGCGTTCTCGGGCGCAGTGACTATCGCGAGTGGCGGCTTCATCCGCATGGCGCTGGGCGCCCTCGTCGTGGCGCTGTTCGTCTCGGTCGCCCTTTCCTCGTGTGCGGCGGTGCTGTTGGAGGCGTCTAGCGGCTTTTCATCCGACATCTTCGCCGTGGCCTTCGTGCGGGCCGTGCTGGCGGCCATTGCGCAGCCGACGATCACCGGTATTGCGCTGCTCGCCGTGCTGGTCGTTGGCGCTGCGAGTGCTGCGCGTGTGGGCGGGCTGGTGGAGGACATTCAGATCCTGCTCGACGCACACAAGGCGGTTGTGGAGGACAATAACTCCCCAGCCCCGGCGACGTTGGACCCACACCCGCGCAAACCGCATTCGTAGCCGTTTGTCTCTGTCTCTCCCTGTGTGTGTGTGTGTGTGAGCCTGTGCCTGGGCGACTCTTTTCGTCTCTCGCCTTGCTGCTCCTGCAGAGACGCAAGCGGCGGAGCATTCCTATCCCTGTCTGCCAGCTGTGCCCTCAATTGCCGCTCTCTTCTTGCTGTGCACCTGAATCAAAACCAAAGCACATAGGGCGTAAATACAGGAAGGGTGGCCAGATGGACAGCCTGTACCTCCTCAGCAAGGCGCAGTTCCACCAGCTGGCGACGCACATCTCCCTCTACCACGAGGACGCGTCGCCCGGCTACCGCGCACTCGGTGAGGAGTGTGTGCGGCTCGCCGGCCTCAGCCCCGACCGCCACGTCTACTGGAACGTGCCCAACATGAGCTCCTTCTTCGGCAAGACGGTGCCGCTCGATGTGCACGGAGGCTACGTGCTGGTCGACGAGAGCGCCGCGGGGCGGGCCGCGACGAGCTACGGCATGCTGCGCTACGCCTACCTATCGGCGGCGGTGCGCACGAAGGAGGGTGGCCGCTGGCGCTACGACTTCATGACGATGAATGTCACGCTTGGCGTCGGTGTCGCGAGCGGATTCGCCGCCCTCTCTGCTGGCAGGAAGCGGTGGGGGTGGATGCGGCGCCACCCGGTCGGCAGCGTTGCCGTCAGCCTGCTCACATGCGTCGCCGCCACGGTGGCGTCGCGGCAGGCGATCCGCCTCCTCGGCATCGGCGTCGTGACGGCGCGGAACAGCCACAAGAAGGCGCTGGCAAAGCTGGACTGCGCCGACTGCTACGACGACGTCAACCTGTACACCGCGCAGCAGGTGGAAGAGCTGCGCAAGCAGGAGTTCCCGCAGCAGCCGGGGATGCCGGCGCCGCCCGAAGAATTCGTGAAGCGCTTCGAGCGGGGCAAGGAGGTGCAGGTGAAGCTGCTCGAGGTAGACATGGAGGAGGTGGGGGCGTCGAAGCGGCGCGTCGGCACTCGCCTTTGCGACGTGCACCGCTGCCTCCGCGAGGACGAGAAGTACGCTGAGACGGTGGCGCTGCCAATCCTCCCCGCGGATATTCAGCGCGCCCGGGAGAGGGCGCGCGAGGCTGAAGTGGAGACAAAGACAGACTGAGTCCGTGTAGCGAATCCAACACAAGAACAGAGCCCGAGGTGGTGGTGGTGGTGGGGAAGGTGGGAGGGTCTCGTCTCCGCAGGGCGCGGTGGGGTGAGGTGCCTGTCGCTTTTCCCTCCCCACCATGACGCTTCCCTCCCAATGTCTCTCCCTCTCCCCTCATTTTTTCGCCCCTTCTCTCTCTCATTCTCATTCTCATTCTCGCTCTCGCTCTCTTATTTATTCCCCGCCTGTGCTCCAAAAGGGGGGGGGTGGGAGGTGAAGGACTATGTCAGCGAAGAGGACGTTCGATGTCCTCGTCCTCGGCGCGGGGGCGGCGGGCTGCGCGGCTGCGCGTGCCATTGCGCTCAAGTACCCCAACGCGGCGGTCGGCCTCGTGGAACAGGGGACGCGGCGACCTCTGCCGCTGGCGATGCGTGTTCCACTGCTGACGCCGCTCATCGCGTCGCTGCGCAGCACGCGGGGGTTCCTGCGCACGTATTGTTGTGCGCCGGAGAGTAGCATTGGTGGGCGGCAGCTCACGTACGTGAGGGGCTGCGGTCTCGGAGGCAGTAGCTCGTGCAATGACATGAAGTATCTGCGCGGCACCGTTGCCGACTACGAGGCGTGGCGCGATCCGTCGTGGACATTTGAACAAATGCTGCCTTTCTTCCGCGGCCTCGAGTGCAACTCGCGGGGTTGCTCGTCCACGCTCCATGGGGACGGCNGCCCCCTCGCCGTCACGGATGCCCCGTGGGCGAACATCAACTCGGAGCTGAACATCCGCTGGTTCGAGTCGTGTGAGGCGATGGGCATCCCCCAGACGGACGACTTCAACACTGGCGTGGCAGACGGCTTCTCTGCGTTCCAGTCGCACATCGCAAAGGGTGTGCGCGTGGACGTCTTTGAGGCGCTTCTGGAGGCGGATCGGCACCTTCTGCCGAATCTGACCGTCATGTCGGGGACGACGGCGCAGCGGATTCTGTTCGACGGGCGCCAAGCGGCAGGCGTCGAGACGCGGCAGGGAGGCGATGTGGCAGTGCTGCCAACCCGCTGCGTTGTGTTGTGCTTGGGGGCGCTTGAGTCCCCGGCGCTGCTGCTGCGCAGCGGCGTGGGCGCCGGTGGCGCTGTTGCCGAGCTCCCCGACGTCGGGCAGAACCTCATCCAGCCCACCTGCGCAACGATCGTGTTCGGCGTCAG
Source organism: Trypanosoma grayi (assembly GCF_000691245.1). NCBI lineage: Eukaryota > Euglenozoa > Kinetoplastea > Trypanosomatida > Trypanosomatidae > Trypanosoma > Trypanosoma grayi. The sequence continues at coordinate 6,632 of NW_008826551.1, forward strand.
CCGCAACGCCAACCTGCACA
>NW_008826552.1:0-6641 GCF_000691245.1 Trypanosoma grayi
GAGGCGCTGCATGAGCGGCGTACACACGGTGGCGTGGCGGGAGCGACTCGCTACAGCCGCGCCGGACAAAGAAAGAAACAAGAATCTAGTTGGAAGACATGAACAATGACACTGACACTGCTGTGGATGGGAGGAGAGGCGCCACCTGTCAGGTGTGCCGGCGCACGCGACAGCAGCAGCGGCGGCAGGGCGCATACATTGGGTAACGGTCCCTAGTTCTTGGGTGCCGGCTTTTTGGCAACGGCTTTCTTCATCTTTTTCTTGGGGGCCGCCTTCTTAGCCGCCCTCTTTGGAGCAGCCTTCTTGGCCGCCGGCTTCTTCACTGCCCTCTTCGCCGTCTTCTTGGGGGCCGCCTTCTTGGTTGTGGGCCTTTTTAAGGCAGATTTGTTCTTGCTCATTGGCATTGTCGCATCTTTTTTTACGTGCTTATTTTCTGCCCTTGGTAGTGCTGCTGACGTGGATATTGTGGCCGCGATTATGGCTGATGTGGCGTCTGCGGTGGAGGACATTGTGTACTTAAATGTGAAGAAGTATACCTCTTGTTGCAGTATAGAGACGCGTTGGGGAGCTTTGCGCTTGAACAGTATCTTTCAGACAGGTTGCACAAGGATACGAAACAGTGAACTAGATAGTCAGAGCGTGTTGTGTGAAGGAAAGTACCCTAGTAGACCTTCGTGCAAGGCTCCGTAAGATCGCCCGCTCGATTCTTTTTTTTGGTAATGCAGGTGCTGCGTGTGGACGAAAGATGGGGGCGTTTTGGAAGATAACATCGACTATTTACTGGATGAGGAGACTGTTGCACAGGGTGGGCACATCCTTTCTTGCGTCCACCGACTTTTTTCCCTTTGCGTTCTTTTTTCATCATCAGCGTTCCTTCTCTCTTTCCCTCTTGCCCTTTTTCTTTTTCCCCCTCTTTCCTATCTCCCTTAGGTATCGACTATGTTTCCCCAGGATTCGTACCCCGATTAACAGTTGAACGCACGTATACACGTTGGCTTGCGACGGCCAAGGCGAGCGACCCCTTTTCCAGTCCCCAATCCTTTTTTTTTGTTGGTGAATCACACACATACAACGCCCCCAGGGCCGTTCCTGTTCCCGTGAGCACTTCTATTTACGTCATTTGCATGGCTTTCCCTTTAGAGTGGACACACAAAATGCAATGATGACAAACAAAAAAACAAAACAAAAACTCTGCGATCTGATGTACGCTCGGGGGCGTGGTTACTTCCTTCCATTACATGCGGTGACTTTGCGGAGCATCTCAACTTCCCGTTCAATATCTCGGATCTCCTGCTCCGTGGCGGCCTGCTCAACCTCGAGCTCTTTCCTCTGGAAATTCGTGAACTTCCGGTGGTCCTTTTCCAGACGCCGCATTTCCTTTTTGACGTTTGCTGTTGTGCGTGTAAGGCCGGTGGCACGACGGTCCAAGTCCGAGACGTCCGCATCAAGCAGCTCGAGCCGAGCCCCGCACTCCTGATACACGCGACCCAGTGAGAGAATCTCCTTCCTCAGCTGCTCTACCAGCTCGGCGTCCACTCGTTCATCGGCGGCTGACTCATCTCCTCCAACAGCATCGCCTATCATCTCGATGCGCTTCTCCAGCTTGGCAATCTGCAGTGCTCGGTGGCGAACCGCCATCTCATTGAGGCGCACATTCTTCTGCTCCTTCTCCAACCTGTGCATCACAACACGGCGATCGGTCTCAGCAGCTCGCGCAACGGCCACCTCGTCGATGGGGACCTCCTTCTCCAGCATCTTGTCCTTCCGTCCCAAGAGCCGCCGCATCGCGTCGGTCTCGTCACGAATGTTTTCCAGCTCCAGCCTCTTCTTCTCTAGCTGCTGCGCCGCCTCCTCGCGCAACTCCTCTAGGTTCCTAGTGCCTACCAGCTCCGTCGCGATTTTCCGCAGGCATTCCGTCTGCCGCTTCAGTGTTACCTTGACACCATCGCGTTCCACCAGGGCCTTCATCACATCGTGCCTCAGGCCGTTGGCGTATGCAATAGCTTCGGTGGCATCCTTCACGTGTGTCACCGGCTCACCGTTTGAGCACCCAATGAGTTTCTTCAACTCCTTGTTTTCCTCATTGGCCTCCGCGGTCTTGGCAAGAGAAACCTCCAAAATAGACTCGAGTTGCTTCTGCTCCCCTAGCAGCTTCTTGTATTCCCTCACGAGCAGGGTCACCTCACCTGCCTTATTGTTGAGATCGCCAACAGCCTCGATAGGGAGAAGCAGTGTGCGGCCCTTGCTGGCTTTCGAGATCGACCCAGATTCTGTCGGCGGTGGGGTGATAGTCGACACATCCTGCAGCTTGAACCGTCGAGACTTCTCGAGCGTGGCGACGTCATCTCGCAGCACACGGCAGTCCTCCTCGGCCTTTAGGAGCGTGTTGACCAACTCCGCTGTTTCCATTCTTAAGTTTCTCTGGGCTTCCTGTTTGTATTTGTGATTCTTGCTGTTGCTTATTTCCCTTTTGCGTTCTTTGTTTTTCTTCTCTATGTGGAAGTGTTGGTGTGTTGGAAGGACAGGCAAAAAAAGAGAAGCATCGCTGCAGGCGAAACAGAAAGCCAGCACACCCACTTGGGCATTTGCGTCGCAAGATTGCAAACGGGCAGCACAACCTCGATATCGACGACATCTTCCACCCTCGAAATTCCTCTTTCCCCCACTCTGCCATGAGGCTACAGACACCCCTCCTCCTCCTCCTCCTCCTCCTCCCCTCTCTCTCTCTCACGCACACACACACATACAAATACACACGCATGTGATTGGACTCCATGCGAAAAAAACAAGAATCACACGCTCACACGCAATGACATGTAGAGGAGCATCTACACAACTATTTCGACTGGGGCGGGTCTAAATTTGGCGGTTGAATGCCGTCCTTCCCTTCTTCAGACAACTTCTCTGCTTCACACTTGTCTGCCGCGTACTTCTTGTAGACTTCCTCGGCCGCCTTCACCCCCTCCTGAATCGCCTGTGCAGCCTCCTCGTCGCCGTGAAGCCTGTACACGTCGGTGCAGACTCTCTCCGGCCTTTCGTCCTTGTCCGGGAACCTTTTCGGGGGCGGCTTAGGGCCGTGGCCCCTCGTGTGGGGAAACCTGAAGACGTCGTTCTCCAGTACATCGTCCTCGTGCACTTCGACGCGGCTGTCGTCGTTCAGGTCCTTGTTCTGCCGTAGTACAGACATGAACTCGTCGTAATGACCACGAGGATCGGTGAATCCTTTTGCTCCCTGTGCCTGCGAGAGTGCAAAGTTGAACTCGGCGGCCTCGCGCATTTGCTTCCGTGTCTGTTCCTCATTAGCTGAGAGCCGCTCGTTGTACACCGGCACGCCGTGAATGGTGTCCACCGCACGCTTGATCCGACGCGTACGGTCGAGCCACCACTGAAACTTTGCCTGATTGCGGCCATCCTTTCCAAAATCGGCGGCGTAAATATGCTTGTACACTTGCCGCCTCGTGCCGTACGGCTTCGGCTTGATACACAGCTCCTCAGGCTTCTGAAGAAGCTCCGCCTCTGTGAATGTCGCCTCGCCAGCCTCCAGTTGCTCAGTGAGACGCTCTTCCAGCATGTCCTCCATCTCGCTCATCTGCGTGGCACGTTCCTTTCGCTTGCGTTCCCGCAAACTGACACCCAACTCATCCAGCGCCTTAACACCGCGTGGTCGGTTAGTAAGGTATTGCTCTTCTCGCATCACTTCTTCTTCGCTGTATCCAATCTTTCGCAAGATCTCTGCTTCACGGGCCCTCTCAATTTGCTCTTTTCGTGCCGCAAGGTGTGTGTTGGCATCCTCGATGGTTTTATGGAGCTTTCCCTTGTAGTTCCGGTATTGCCTACGGGGAAGCTCTACCGTGTCCAGTATATCCTGCAGCACGCCTCGCTCCAGCTTTGTGGAGGGCAACAGCGCGTCCAGACTTCTGCTGCGCTGCTCAGGGGCAAGCACCCATTTCACATCCTCATCGTCAATGCGGTTACGCACCAACGCATACGGCTCAAACTTATCACGCTCCCATGAAAGCGGGAGGTTGCCGGTGATGATGACCTGGTCTGTACGCTGGTTGTCGACCATCTCCATATACGTGTTGAGGTACCACCGCGGGGCCGTGTGATCGGTCAGCTCTGTGCTGCTCGCGTCCTTCGATGTCTCCACGTACATGAGTGGCTCGTTGTTTACGTCATCGAAGCGCTTGTTAATACCCTGGGCGGTAAAGTTCGGTTTCTTGAACTGTTGCTCAACAGGAGTCTTGTCCACGCGGGGAAGCTGCTTCGCAACGTACCGCACAGGCGCCTCACGCACCGGCTTGCTTCGCGCCGCGCCCATCTGCACGTGGATATGCACGACACCTCGCCACCCACAATAGAAGCGTGGCCGCACAGGGGAAATAGGAGAAGAAAAAAAAAAAACATCAACAACAAATAAATACGTCGGTGAAACAATATCATTACAACGCGTATACTCTCAAAGCACCAGAACAGAGATGCTTCGATCATTTTCAAAAGAAATCTGGACATTTCATCCAGTACTGAAGAGTTACGCAAGATTCAGCAAAGAAAAATCTAGAGAGTCAAGAGAACATGCCTTTCAGAAGCGATTCACATTAACGAACGAAAAATTCAGCCACTTACTCTAAATTACTACTCCTTGCCATCATCCTTCAGAGGCGCTCTGGCGCCCCCTCAGGGCACACCGGTCTCCCCGGCTGAAGATAAATGCTGCCACCGAGAGCACTAACATCATCATCCACAGTGCGGTCACAGCGGCGGTAGCACCATTCAGCTGGAATACCTCGCCCCTCTCCACGTGGGCCTCCTCAAGCTTGTCGATGCGCGACATCCATTTCGTGTAGGACTCATTGTCCACAAAGCTCATGGCGTCCGGCAGCTGCTGAATTTCTGGCGGAAGCCCCTGCAGCACATGTTTTCTCCGCATAAGCAGGTATGCATTCCACAGATGCTGCTGTGCCGTTATCATGCATGGAGGATCAAGATGGACACCGTCAGAAAGCTTACAGTACTGATAATCATTCTTGAAAAAGTGCGTCGTGGGCACCACAGGAATATTTAGGTGCCACGCCATCGCTGCAAGTACACGACGATACAAAGGCACCACAACAGGGGCCGTGAATTCTTCACACCTCTTAAATCGGTTTGCTCGTCCCACAAACCGTCCAGCAAGACAGTTGAGCGGAAGCTGCTCGAAGAACATAATCAACGGACGACGGTGTACTGGTAACCGCTCCAATGCACGCTGGATAGCCTCCATCAGTTTCTGAACGTGCTTCGTCCAGTAGCTTATGGCAGTAGGAAGGTGCCGGATGGGTCCGTTCAAGTATGGAACCCGCTCCCTAGCATTGATCTGCCAGTTCAAGTCCCACGTGCCAAAATACAACACAACAAGACCACCCTCCGCCTGCTCAATCGCATCCGTTACCACTGGCACCGATAGACTGATGTAGCGAATTTTGACATAATGTACAGTGGATTTCCGCGCCTTCGCAATGTTAGCAGACGAGAAATCTAAACCTGGATCAATCCTTGTGTAGTTCTTTATGCTCATTGACACCAGCTCATCTTCCCGAATGACAACTGACATGTTAATATGATTCGGTACGTGCATTATTTTTTCATACCCATTGATTTCAGAGAACGGCAAATATAAATTCACTGTGAAGCCAAAATTCCTGTAGGAAACACTGTCTCCAATAAAAAACAGACGGTTTTCCGGCTCTCGAAATAAAACCTCCTGCTGCAACCCCTTGACGCCCATTATGCGAAAACCGCAGGGGTTTCTTCTCCATTGGAACTTAACAAGACTCTGTGGATCTGCATAGAGCCCCATATGACGAATGCACCACCTCCACGATGGGGATAAATGCGCCACTGCATCATCATCGGTTTCTATACACATCCATGCAAAAAACGCAAACACCACTAGCACATAAAGGCAACACCAATTTGATCTTGTACTGCCTACCATTAGCACACTGGGAGTAGGAGCTCCCCGCCAGAAAAACACAAAAAAAAAAAACGAAATAGAGGTTAACATAAGACAGCAGCTTGCAGGACAAACAAAAAATCAGCAACTCTTCTCAACTAATTCACAGCATCTCAATTAAAGAAAACCCTCTAGTACAGCAAAATCCACCGCAGGTCTCCACACGCATCATGGATCATCAGCACCTGAAGCGCCACGGGAAACAATACAACCCTTTTAAAAGCGAAAAATATCAGACAGGTACAGGTAAACAACATATGGCGTGCGGCACATCGCGTCAAAGATGAGAAGGGAACATGGGACATCTGTTGTGTTTGCTTCCACGTCGATGGCAAGACCACCGCAAATATTCCTAGAGGGTCTAATTCTTATTTGCCGCCTTCTTCGTAGCCTTCCTGGGAGCAGCCTTCTTTGCCAGCTTCTTTGCCGCGGGCTTCCTCGCCGCTTTTTTTGCTGCCGGCTTCCTTGCTGCCTTCTTTGCTGCAGGCCTCCTCACACTCTTCTTGGGTGCGGGCTTCCTGACACTTCTCTTGGCACCGGCCTTCTTGGCTGGCTTCTTCGCCACAGGCTTCTTGGCGGCCGGCTTCCTCACACTCTTCTTGGCGGTCTTCTTTGGGGATGCCTTCTTGGGCGACACCTTTGCGGG
>NW_008826553.1:0-6638 GCF_000691245.1 Trypanosoma grayi
CCCCCGTGTCTGACTGCTGCTGCACCCCTCGTCCTCCCGTGCGTGATGTCACTTATGTGTTCTGCAATACCGACCCCCATGAGCCGAAAACCGACGCTTTGACTACTGGCAACTGACCAACTAGCCCCTCTCCTTCTTCCTTCCTTCCTTCCGTCCCCCCTTCGATGCCCAGGCACACATCGGCTCTGGTGGCCTGGGCGGATTGTGGCGTTTGCAGAAACGTGGCCCAAAAGAACGCGCCGGGTCTGCACCGATACCCAATTGATAGAACGTGCCATGCCGCTATGGTAATAGAATGGCATGGTTCTACCGTACTTCTGACCTTAGTGTCCACTTGGTGAAGCAGCTGTGTTGTTCCTCCTGCACAACTGTCGGTTTATAGACTTGTAATTTCACCAAGTACAAGCACAAGGCACCAGTGAAGACGAATATCAGAAGGAAGAATGCCCCCAAAAGGAAGTGCCGTCAAAGACCATCATAAACCTCCGGACGTGGCGGCGGCTGTTTCTGTGTCGGACGCGTATGAGTCGCTTCTGCGCCGTTTGCCCCGCCCTGTGTTGTACGGCGCGATCCAGTTGACGTCGCCGGAGGCCATTCTCGCGCTGGTGCCACCGGAGATGGTGGCCGGCAAAGTGGTCCAGTCAAAGTTCCATGTGACTACAATATTCCTCCATAACGGCGTCTGCCCCGACAAGGCCATGATGGTGCGCCTGGGAGAGCTGCTCGGCACGTCCATCCAACTGACGCTCACACAAGTCGTGTCAGACCCGAAGGGAACAGCCATTGTTGTGCGCAACGAGGGGGAATTCCCCTGCGCCAATGCCCGCCCGCACATCACCGTTGCGAACGCAAGGGGCGTCCCGGCCAAGTACAGCAACGAGCTGCTGAATGCTTCCCACGCAAAAGACCGTAACCGCAGCGTCGTGAATTTGCCCGCCGGTACCTGTGTGACTGGAGAGTTTGCTTTTGTGTTCAAATGAGCGAAGGAGGTGCAGCGGGAAGGAGCGGGAAATGACGGTGCTGCAACACGGGCAGGAATGGCAAGATTTCTTAAACTGGATTCAACCAGGCGACATGGGCATAAGTTTTTTGGTCCGAGAAGCAATCTAACATGTGCGCTGCATCTGCTTTTGCGCCGGTGCACGTCTCTGGATCCCCCTACTCTTGACAATACACACGCATGACACCGTTTCTTAGCGGAATGGATTGGGTGTTGGTCTTTGGCTGTTGTGCTTTTGCTCCCTCTACTTCACCGCCGTGTGACCCGTTCTCCTCTTGGTATGTCTTCTTCGTCTGTAAGTGGGGCCCGCTCATGTTTCAGCGCGGTGGTGGCATTTCGCTGCTGCCCCCGCCCGCTAAGCGCCGGCGTAGCGAAGTGGACGGTGGCGTGCAGCGGAGTCGCGAGTGTCCAACCGCCGTTCGGGCGTTCCGCTTTGCCTCTGACGATATCGCCACACAGAGCGAACTGTGCAGCGCGGTGCTGCAGGTGCCGTCAGTGGGCATCGCCAAGGTGGCACTGTCAGTGACCGCGACGGCAGCAGACGCTGCTCACCCCACAGCGGTGCTGACGTTGTGGAGCGACACCACGACGGCTGAAGCGGCGAAGACACTGCTGGACGCCGTTCGGAGTGACGTCGATCGAGTGTTCGCGGAGCGTCAATCCGGGTCGGAAGTGAGAGGCTCTCTCAACGAAAACGAGTTGCAGCCTCAAACGATCGTTACGCGGTCAGATGTTGCCTCCACAGCTACCTATGTCGTAAAGCTGCTTGCAGGTTCTGTTGGTAGTGGGGGGACTGCAACGCTTTGCGTGCTTGCCAACGTGGGGTTTCGGCAAGTTGTCAGTGGTGAGTCATTTGTGTTCCCCGTGCGGCGTGCTGATGGCATCGATACCGAAACGCCCCTTTTGGCGCTTCCGTACCATCTGGGCGACCCTCTCTTCTTTACGTGTACGCGGGTGCACTGACGTGTGTCTGTGGGAACAAGAAACGGGAGTGAGGGATGGTGGGTATCGCATTAAACACTGAATGAATGATGAGCAAAAGTGCGAAAGGGGTTTGCGGTGATGTGGTGTTCTATTCTGTTGGTGATTCCTGTGTTTTCCGGTGTAGTTTTCCTTTCTTTCTCTTTCTAAAGGGGATATCGGTTTCAAGTGGTTACCTGCGGTAAAAGGAAATGGACAGCGTCAAGGGGAAGTCTGCCATGCTGATGACGAAGGGCATCATGGAAATGCGTCAAAATCCACCAGGACTTGTCTGCATTATCCGAAGGTTCAAACACCCTGAAACGCACAAGGAAGTGACGTTGTATCCCATCCCAAACATAGCGGCCCCACACTATTTCCGGCGTGTTCTTGATGGTGACCACCTCGCACAGAAGTTCGATACAATACTTTGTGAAGACGGTAGGCTGCCGTTTCAAGCGGGGTCACGCTTGGCCAGGCAGCAACAGTTTCTGAAGCGTGTATTTCCCTTTGTGGGTCTCAGACCTGTGGCGGTGGATGGTAGTAAATTTGACGGCATTATCCAGCGCGACCCAGTGGAGTCTCGTATGGCATACCAGATGGTGCTGGATGGTGCGGACCCGCCGGTGGATCCAAGGGCGCGACGCGCTATGGAACGCATCGACACATACGCTGACAGTACGCGAACGGTGTGTCCATGGGGTGTGTATCATGTAGTGTACATGGACCACAAGCTGCGCCAGCTCGGCTACGCTGTTGAGAGTGAGGAGGTGGTGGAGGTGGTGGGGTATAGGGAGGCCGCACTGGTGATGGCCGTCATGGGGCTGTTGACCTTCTGGATGGCCTATGCACTCTTCAGGATGTTGTTTGGGTGATAATGCAGGTGAAAGTGGGAGTAATGCCCCGCGTGTTAAATGGTGGTTGAGCAGTTAGTATCGTTTTTCTTGATTTTATTTTATTTTTGTCATACACATACGCACACGTACAAATTCACCCAGTCAACCTTTTTTTTTTCCTGGAGTGCGGCATCACTCCTTTACGTTATTATGGGCTGTGCTCTTGTGAAGGCTTCCGGCCAATTATTTAGTCTCTGCATTTTCTTTCATTCTCTCCTACAGCATCTAGGGCTGGTGGTGACGCTGGGTATAAATATATATGTGCACATAATATATATTTATGGAGGTTCTAAAGAATCTTTCCGCAACAGGCCTGGACGCCCTCAGGCACAACTTCGCCCTTCATGATCTTCAAGGCGGACTAGCGGAAGAGGAGTTTGTTAATTTAGTGGCGCGCGTGTACGCTGACCACAACATCCCCACTCTCCATACTGATGCGCAGTTTCGTAAACTGTTCGCCAAGATCGATGTGCTTGGGCAGGGCCGCATTTCATGGGATGCTTTCTCAATGTACGCTATTGAGTCAACGCGGCAGAAATTATACGGGGTGGCAACCACACGACAGGAAGATGTGTCCTTCCGCCCATTTCACCTGGAGCAGCTTCTGCCAAATAGTCACACCTTGCAGGTGACAGAGGTGCGGGTGCTTCGTGCTATTGGCAAGGTGATGAAAGTTATCACAGACAGCGGTGGTCGCAGTACAATGGAACTCTGTGATATTGTGCAAAACCTGCCCTCATTCGGTGTCATTCGGCCCGATCCTAGTCCTCTTCTTGCGTGGGATCTCGTCCCGCATACAGTGGGGGAACCGTACTCTAACAGCATTGTGTGTTCCTACAATGGTGGCTTCATTCGTTGGTTCGGCATCAAAAAGGCGAGCCGTTATGTTCGATCCCTAGAGGAGTGCAAGTACATGCGTATCCCAGAGAGCCAGAGTTCACTGCAGTGGATGGCGCCTCTGAACCGTCTAGTGATGGGCAGTCGCACCGGTCAAGTTACCTTGTGGGATATGAGGCAGCAGGTGATGGCGTCAAGGAAGCGACTGTTCCAGGAGACGATCACCGCAATGCGAGGCCATGGTCACCTGCTCTACGCAGCGAGCCTGGAGGCCCATCAGTCTATCAAGTGTCTCGACCTGGAGCGTAACATTGTGCGGTTCGCTCTTGATGATCACAGCGCGGGTGGCGTAATGGTGCTGGAGACAGACGAGCAATTCTTATTCTCGGCAGGATTGGAGCAAAGTATCGTGCAGCGGCCACTGGTGTTGCCGCGTTCGCCCCCAATGCACCTCTACGACACTTCGCTTCCGCACAAAGGCCGCGTCACCGCATTACGTCGTCTCGAAGGCGCCCCGTTTTTGGTGTCTGGCGACACGCACGGCATTGTGAAGTTCTGGGATCTGCGGATGGGCTCGTGTCTGCAGACTTTTAAAGGCAGCAATTTTTCCTCCACTGCACGCGGCGACGAGCTGCCAGAGTTGGAGGATGGTGTGAGCGGATACCTCTCTGCCCCTATACACTCCATCTGTCACATTGAAGCACTCGGAAAGTTAACAGTCTCAACGACAAGAGAGCTGCTTGTCCTTACGGCTGATATGGGCACACGCCCTGACCTTGTCGATGATCATCACAGCTGTCGCTTTGTATTCTACCCAAACCCGGATTATCTTCTTACTGTGCACGACAACTGTGCCAAACTTTGGTCCAGCACCACAGGCATGCTGTCCGCTAGCAGTGACCCGAACATGACAAAATATGACATCACCACGTGCTGCATCGTCGAGCCGCTCAATCGGCAGCTGCTTGTAGGGACCATGGGTGGTGAGGTCAAGGCTTTTTCTGTTGTGATGTTGAACCCAACAGTGGATCTGACGCCCACTCTGCGAAACTACGTTCGTAACACGGAGATTGCGTCACTTCACGTTGTTATGCGGTACCGCAACGCAGGCACACCATGTGTTTTTGTGGTGTCGCAGTTCTCTGTGTTTCTGGTTCCGTTCAAACCAGAATGTAGCCCAGAAGAGGTGTTCCAGTTCGCTGGCTTACTGAAAGGATTTATGCAGCCAACTGAGGCCATCAAAGCAACAGCCATCACAGAGGATCATCTACTCGTGGCGACTTCGCATGCGCGTGTGTACGTTGTGAGCTTCCAGGACACGGTTGCGCTTTCACACACGTTCTGCATGTCGACTGTGGTGGAGGCCATCATCGCGAGACCCGCCATCATGTTGGGAAAGAGTCATGGCAAGGAGCCCACATCAGACTTTTTGAGCAGCAGCATGCTCATCTTTGCTGATGTTGCGGGTCGCCTGCATGTTGCGGCGCTGCGGCGGGACCTCCCCAGGAGGGGTGGCGGCGGCGTTTCGCCGCTGCGGTGCGAAGTGCTGGGCAGTTGGTTGCCGCGCAGGCCAGACAGCTGGGCAAGAACGCAGGCACCACGACGGCAGAGCAGTGGGCGTCGACGCTCGCAGGGCCGCGGTCGGCCATCTGTGGATTTTTATCATCGCTCTAATTATCCACATAAACGGCAGCGGATGCTGTCCCATAGGCAGAAGTGTGAGGCGTCTCGAAACGAGGCTGGAAAATTCTCGCTGGACGCGGTCTCATCTACTGCAGTCATCCTCGTCTACCTGGAGCAGTATGATGTGCTGGTGACCGCCGATGAGGAAGGGATGGTGGGGTTGTGGGACATGACCAGCGCGGTTGCACAGTGCACCAACGTCATCTATGGGGCTGGGCCAGTGTTGATCTCCTCGTGGCGCGTGCCCCAACGTGAGATCATCTTCTTCGGCGCCGCCAGTCACCCAACACTACAGCTACCGGTGATGCTGACAGCCACTGGCGACCTCCAGGCCTCTCTCTGGTCGGCAGACGGTGTTCCGCTGGGGTCGCTGGCAACGGGGCGCGAGGTGGATGAGGCCTCTGGCAGGCGTCGCTTTGGGCTGCGACCGTACCTCCTCATGTCCGACAGCACAACGCCTGAGTTGTGGACGAAGTTTGTAACATACATGGAGCGGAGGGGCGCGCAGGACATGCTGCCCACCTGCACGCGGGGTCGGCGACAGCACACCCACGCGCCACGAACATGGCTGCAGACGAAGGATGCGGATGAAGACGCGGCGGCGGTGGCGGCAGTCAACGAGCACATTTTCTCCTCCACGATGAGCGGGACGCTCAGCAGCCTGCCGCTGCTGGCATTCGCCACCGACCCGGGGCCGATTCCGAAGTCGAGCTTCGCCCGACGCGTCGGGGTGAGCAACGACAACGGCACAGAGAACGTGCAGGCGGAGAGTCAAGAATATGGGGAGAAAGAGGACGGCACGGAAGAAGCGGAGCAAGACGCAGTGGAGGAGAATGGTGGTGGTGATGGCATGGGCACTGGGGCACTTATTGTGCAGCCGCGCCACCGTCGTCATGTGACGCGTGCGGCGGCACCATTCTCGNGTGGTGATGGCATGGGCACTGGGGCACTTATTGTGCAGCCGCGCCACCGTCGTCATGTGACGCGTGCGGCGGCACCATTCTCGCTCTGGCGCACCGGCCTCGTGCGGCTGCCGCCGTTGACGGCAGCGAAGCGGCGGTGTGTGACCTAATACGCATGGACCGTTATGACGTGTGTGATTGCGATCTTTTGTTTCGGAGAGGAGATGGGTCCTATTTTCTGTTGTTGTTGTTGATGACCTCTTCGCGGGGTGCGGGCCTCTTTTTGGGTCTGTAATAAATGTTGTGGACTTTTGTTTTGTTATTTATCTTCTCATTTTTATCCCATATCTTTTTTTTTTT
>NW_008826554.1:0-6630 GCF_000691245.1 Trypanosoma grayi
GTGCGCTCGCGGGTTGCGCCGTCTTGCCCTTTGCCCGCCCACCGACGGTGACGGTGCATGCACTGGAATGTGCCGGCACCCACTAAGAGACACCGATACACACATACCTGTGGTTTTATATAATTATGCGTATACACTAACAGCGTGCGGCTGCCCGGCCGCGGGGCGTGTCGCTCTCGCCTCTCTTTGTTTTCGTTTTCTGTGCGCTTTGATCTCTCCTCGGGTGTGTGCGTCGCCCGTAATTGATTCACTTCGTAAATAAAGCATGCGTTGATTTTTTTTGTCTCGGAATCTAAATTGCGCCGGGCGTAAACAGATTTCTTAAGAACTAAGCGGACACGTGACACCTTTTTTTGGCTTATGTAATCGTTTTGTGTGAAGGGTGGGGCACGAATGCGTATGAAGCTCGACGGCATATTTGTTTTGTCTCCGTTAACGTTCTTTTTAAGGTTTAAATTAAATAGAAAGGTGAGGCACGCAATTGTGAGAGTTAGGTGAGTGTGCAATCGAATCAGAAGGGTGCCTATGCTGGGTGAGGGTGCGGCGACTCCTGGAAATGAGAGCAGCACTGGCAATGTGAGCATCGATAGCAGTAGCAGCAATACAAACGTGTTTATTTTTCTGGTGACTCTCTTTATTGCCCTCATCTTTGGTCGCTTCATTGCTCAGCGCTTGTGGAGCGTTACTGGCATCTCTGGACGCCACCGCCACACGCTTCTGCTCCTGGGCTTGTGTGGCAGTGGCAAGACGACGCTATTCGCGCAACTGGTGGCGAATAAGCGGATCTCCGCTCGAACAAGTATGCAGCCCAACCGTGCTGCCATGGCAGAGCGTTTAGCAGAAGGCAGCGGCGTTGATGACAGTTCGGCATATTCACCATCTGTTGCTGCGGCAAATTCCAACATTGTGGTCGTGGATTTTCCGGGGCACCGGCGACTGCGTGAGTCGCTCGCCCCCGCGCTGGAGAATGCAAGGGATGTCGTGTTTGTCGTTGATGCTGTGACTATACAGGATGACCGCCACGAGGGTGCGCAGGCACTTGCTGAGCTCGTCGTGTCCGTTGTTACATCGCCAGAGTTCTACGGTGTGCAGCGCGTCCTCGTGGCGTGTACGAAGCGCGACGAGCTGACGAGTTACTCCGCCAAGGCTGTGCGTAAGCTGCTTGAGGCGGAGATTACTCGCTGCGTCGCCACACGGCGCGGCGGCGTTCAGAGCATCGACAGCATCGTCAACTCCGCGGGTGTTGCGGTGGGGCGCAAGGCGCACAAGGCAGGCGGCAGCAACGGTGGTTACGCACACGAGTTGTTTCTTGGGGAATCGGGCAAGTTCTCCTTTGACGCATTCCCTGTTCCTGTGCAGTTTGCGGACGTCTCCTCCTTGGCGGAGCCCGGGCAGCACCCGTTCAACGTCAACCCCGTTCGGGATTTTGCGGAGGGCGACCTGTAGCAACGTCAGGGTGAGCGCCAGCCTCTGCCTGTCGGTGTAAGTGTGTGTTTGTGTGTGCTTCCATTTGTGTATCTATGCGTGATGTGCGGCATATGCAGCCCTACGGGGGTCCACTTATATATATATATATATATACACACTCTCTCTCGCTCTCTCCTTTTCCTATATATCTTTCAATAAATGGTTCCTCTATTTGTATTTGATCCATACATCGCCCTTTCTATCTATGGACGCCTCCTTTGTCTGTCTGTGCTGCAGCTACACGCTCACATCGGCGCTGCTGTGATAGAAAAGCAGTAACGAGAATAAGTATTAACAAAGGGGACGGAAAAAAACAGGCACAAGGCCAAGGTGTAGAAATAAGTTGCTATTGTTCATGAACAAGCAGAGTTCGAGTGACGCGGCGTCCAAAGGGCCGGTGCATTCCTCGACGCTGCAGTCCAAGGCGGGCCAGAGCAGTGCGAGCATACACCGCAGCTCCCGCTCACGCCGAACAAAGGGCGAGGCGCGTCGTCGCTCACCCGAATTGCGTCAAGACATCGAGGCGACCATCCATGTACTCGACAACGGCGTCGATCGCACGCCGGTGCCGCTGCAGAAGCGAGGCAGCAGCAATGGCGTGCCGCGCGACAGCCGCCAGGGCGGGAGCTCCATCAGCGGGATGCTGCCAGTGGAGAGCAGCTCCCTCTTTCACTCATCGATTCTCAACAGCTCGCTCGACCAGATTGGCCTTGCGTCAAACATGTCCCCCGGCAGCCCGTCGCAGATAGGCTTCCTCACCGCCTCGTCGTCGCTCACCAGCGTTTCTGTTGACAGGCGCGGCTCGGGCGTGTCGATGGGGTCCAGCTTCGCCCCCATGCAGGGCGCGCCGCGTACGGGTTCATTGCTGGGGGTAAGTGACGGCAGTGCCGCTGCTGCGAAGCCGCGCGTGTACACACGCGAGGAGCGGCGCCAGTGGCTCGACGCCAAAACGTCTGTCGTACTCGCCGAGACCCCGACCATCATGCTCTACACGCACCAGGACGAGATTGTGCCCAATGAGCGCAAAGAAGATGTGGCAAAGGTGCAGGAGCGGAATGCGGCCTACGCGGAGCTGGTAGAAGCGAAGCGTGTGGATGAGGGAACGCGATTTCACGAGAAGGGCTCGTGGACGTTTGTGGCGCCAAAGAAGTCTATCCACTGTGCGATTCGCCCGCCGCGCAAAAAGAATGCGGGCGCGCTTCAGGTGACACCGTGGATGCTCCGCGACCAGTTCGCTGTCCTCGCCGCGGACCAGGCGGAGGAACTCGACCAGGAGGAGGTTGGCGACGAGGAGGATGACGAGATTGTGGAAACAGCCTCAGCCGCGGAAAAGGACATGATCTCTGAGACAACTGCAGAGCAGAGCAGCCGCAGCGCTGCACACTCGGCATTTTCTTGGATGTTCGCTGATTCGTTGCTATCAACCCTGCGTGTGATGGAGCGGGCAGTGGTACAGAACACAATGGAGGAGGTGCAGCTGTCGTATAGGGGCATCACGATGGACCCCAACGCACGCCGTGTTCCGCAGCCACCCGAGAAAAAACAAATGGGCAGCACCGAGGACATAGACGCTTCAACAGGTACAGTACCGGTGGTAACGGAGGCAGTGCAGGACGGCCTGGAGGTTGCGGCCGTTGTAGCAGCCGTCGTCAAGGCAGACCTACCCCCACTGAAGTTGTCAGAGGACATCAAGGGATTGTGGACATTCCGTTCACCGCTCACTAAAAACCGTGCAGTCACGTGCATGGCATGGAACTGTAAAGAAACGGACATCCTTGCGGTTGGTTACAGCGCTCTCCGCAGTGATAGCGCACAAGTTGCAGAAGCACCCAAATCTTCCACAGGCGGCATTGTGTGCTGCTGGTCGCTGAAGAATCCGCTGGCGCCGGAGCGCGTCATTCAGCTCCCTGTGGAAGCGGGTGTGTCGTCGGTGGCCTTCTCATACGAGCACCCAAGCCTCCTTGCTGTTGGCGACACGGACGGCAGTATTGTCATCTACGACATCCAGAAGGAGACGAACACACCGGCCATCAAGACGACTCTGACAAGTGGGCAGCACACCGGGGCGGTGTGGGAGCTCAAATGGGTGGCGCGCGGGAAGGAGCGTGGCGAGTTCCTAATATCCATTTCTGGCGACGGTCGTGTCGTGCAGTGGTCAGTCGGTAAAACTATTGAGCGTGTGGCGCCTGACCTAATGACGCTTAAGCGGCAGCACGGCGCCGCGGGCGAGTCGGCCTTCGCCGATGACGGTGGGAAGCGCAGTGGTGGTGCCAGTGGACAGCGGCGCAAGCGTGACGCACTCTTCTCGCGACAATGTGGAGGCATGTGCCTTGACGTCTCACCGGCAGATGGCACCATTTACGTGGTCGGTACTGAAGACGGGTCACTACATCAGTGCAACAAGAGTCAAACGGAGAATTACGAGTTAGATTATGCACCACACTCGGAGCTTGTCTACCGTGTGAGGTGGTCGCCGTACAGTGACAACTACTTCCTTACATGTTCTGCCGACTGGAGCTCGCGTCTGTACCGCCTCGGGCAGTCGGCACAGCTGCTCACTTTTGACAGCCCCAACCAGAACGCTGTGCAGGATGTGGCGTGGTCCTACACGAACTCCACTACCTTCGCCACCGTGACGGCCCAAGGCAACGTGGAGGTGTGGTCTATCACTGACGCCATTCACCCCCGCTCGCGCGTACAGTACTTGGACCAACGACGGCTGGCGAATGTGCTCTTCGCCGAGCAGGAGGCGGCGGTAGTGGTAGTTGGTGACGAGAAGGGCGATGTGACGGTCTTCCGCCTCCTCGCACCGTGCTACACCACCATGCACATGACTGTGGATGAGCAGGAGAATGAACTGGAAGAAGCTATACGCAAAGCGATCTCATAGAGCGGCAGGACAAAGAATAAGGATGATGATTACTGTTATTCAAGATGTTAGAAGGTAAAGTGTGTGTGTGTGTGTGTGTGTGTGGACGGGGAACCATACAGCATCAAGATCAAAGAAATAGCAAGGAAGAAAGAAGGGGAGAAGGTTNGGCAGGACAAAGAATAAGGATGATGATTACTGTTATTCAAGATGTTAGAAGGTAAAGTGTGTGTGTGTGTGTGTGTGTGTGTGTGTGTGGACGGGGAACCATACAGCATCAAGATCAAAGAAATAGCAAGGAAGAAAGAAGGGGAGAAGGTTGTTTGTCCAAGGGAGTGCAACAACAATGGTAGGAAGATCGGTGGCGGCAATTCCGGGAGAAGGAAAGCGACAACCGAGTGCAGTTGGTACAAGATCTCCTCCACTTCCCTTGTGTGTGTCCCCAGGACGCGTGGTTTCGATGTACATAAGAGAATTATTCATGACGAGAAAGAAGCAAAAAAAAAAATCAAACTATAATCATGCGTATTCTGTAAGACGCAGCATGGTTGTCTGTTTGTCATGCAGTTTAATCTGATTTGCACCAAATCCGCTTTTTTTTTTGCTTTCCACTACGCTAGAATAGTGTCTCTCAAGCCTGCAATCTGTAGCACGGCACACAGGCAGAAGAAAAGAGCAAAAGGGATTGATAACGCAGGCTACGTCTTTAAACGGTGGAAGCGAGTCAAAGAGAATAGATATCTACACACAAAAAATATATATCCAGCGTTAACCGGTAGAGTGTTGTCGCCAAGGTGATGTCCGACAATGCCAACAACGAAGACGCGCCGCTGCTAGCCGAGGCCCCGGCAGACGCCGCACCACAGCCGTTGGAGGAGGCCGTGCACGAGGATGGTGGCGGCGACGCAGCTGCCGGGGAGGCCGCCACTGCGCCAGCGCAGCTGGAGGGCGAGGAGGACTCGCCGTCAGGATACCAGCAGGGTGCTGAGAGCACGGAGGGAGATGACAGCACACAGGTGGGCCCGCTGCGTAACGCAGGCTCAGGTCCATACAGCCGCGCCGAAAGCGTCGCCACGAGGGAAGGCCTAGAAGAAAATGTCAGCATCACCGAGCGTCCGATGCAAATGTCGACAACACTGCCGCCACCAAAAACATCACTACCACCATCGCCAACGAATGCAACGATGACACCGATAAAGGAAAGAGGTTCAGAACCGAAGAAAGGGGCGCCACCCTCGTTGATGACAAGGCGAAAATCATCTTCGGCCCTTAACATTGATCCGCCGAAGCTGGCGCCGCAAAGCCGTTTACCTGTCGCCCAGCGTCCGCGCTCCACCACGCAGCGGCGTGCCATCCCAACCGGTACACTCACGCCGCTTTATAACGCCAACAACATGACAACGAAAGAGGAAAGCATGGCGTTTCGCCTGCGCAACGGTGTCTCACCCAACTACATGGGGCCTGTCCACGTGGTGGAAAACATAAATGTAGCATGTGCACAGTGTGGCGCCCCTGTTGATCCCATTGCACGTGTTCCAGCAGGAAAACTCTTTTTTCACCCCCAGTGCATCCGTTGCAAGTTATGTGGCCGCAACGACATCGTTGACGCTTACTTTCAGGTCATGAGTGACAGTGCAATATGCTCCGAGTGCGCTGTGAAGGGTCTTGCGCGATGTGTGCCGCGAGAGGCAGCAGCGGCGCGTGGAATTGTTGTGGGAGCCCTTAGCGGCAGCATCGACAACGCCATCAAGCAGCATGACCGCAGACACAAGCTGCAGCCGATCAATCAATCCACGGTGGAAGGGGCTATTCCGCCCTCTCTCGCGTTGAGCCCCATACATAACCGCACCAACAGCACATCTCGTTCAATGGAGCTCATTCAGCGGCAGCAGTACTACACGCAGAATGACAATAACGTCATGGGCATGCCTCCGCCTGTTTCACCGTCGTCGAGGGGCAGCTCGCGACCAGGCACCAGTAGTCAGCGCCGAAGGAAAAAGGGAAAACAGATAAGTTGATGTAAGTTAGATATTTACGCGAGAGGGAAGTTCGGTTGGGAGAATAGCCGCTGTGATCTATTCGTGTGTATGGGTGTGTGTTTGTTTTCGTGTGTGCTTCTTTTTTGTTGTTGTTTGTGTGCAGCACGCCCACACAGACTTACACTTACATACACACACGCCACTTTCTTCTGTTGTTTGTGCTGTTTCCGGGGTTTTCTTGCTTTTCGCTCTTGCCTTGGTGGTGGTTGTAGCTGCTGTGAGGGGGCTCCTGTGGAATTTGCGTCTTTTTTTTTT
>NW_008826555.1:0-6620 GCF_000691245.1 Trypanosoma grayi
TATATATATATATGTATATGAATGAATCCGAGCCATTCCCCCTAACTCCCGTCCACCACTTCCAAACAAAAAAAGGAAAAAGAATCCTTTTTTTTTCCTCCCCTAAAAACCCCCGCGCTATGATACGCTCATGCAGTCGCAACGAAAAGAGACGCATGATCCTATCACACATCCCCTTTCTCACCCCTACTGTGGGTATATCGCTAATACAGAGGGGCGCTTGTGTGTACATTTCGGTTTGATCTCTCTTTTTTACTCCGTTCGAATCCGTCAGTAGTCTTCTTCCTTCACTAAACATCACCTTTGTCAGTATGTGCCAGAATGAGGCGCAGAGGCTGTTGCCAAAGGAAGGAATGAAAAGAACGAAATGACACATTGTCAACACGCTGGGTGTGTAGTGGGGGGACAAACTGGAGGAAATGAAAATAGGGGTGAAATGTCGCGTTTGAGCCAGATTTATTTTTGGTTGCTGTACCGTACTACTTTTCAAATGACTAACTCACATTTACGCAGACGCAAGCACAAGGACTCTTCGGCCGGTGCTTTTTTTTTCCTGTTTCTTGCATGCTCTTTGATGACGCCCCCTGCTATTGGTGCACACACACCTCTCCATCGCCCTTTTTTATGCCTCCCACCCCATAGTTCGCACAACAAGAGGCACGTCTCCACAGGCGAAAAGGGATGAAAAAAGGGGCTGCAAGTGAATGTTGTTATGCATATGGCAGAAGCTACGCTTTCTCTAGCTGAATCCCACACGTGGCGTGTGTGTGAAAGATGGATAGAGCGAGAGAGAGAGAGAGAGAGAGGGAGAAATAGGCCTCCTTGACTGATTCTTCTTAGACAATCGGTGGAACATGTGGCCTCTGTTGCCAGCTAGTCCCGTAAACCGCTGGAAAGGCGCAAATGTCAATTTTCACAGAGCACAGAGTGGAGGTGGATGCTGTTCCACCGGCGAGGAGAGGCAAGAGGAGCGCATAAGGCGGAGGGGTGGTAGTGCTGCCACATAAGGAGGGGCAAAGCAATGAGAATTGGACTGTGAGCATTCGTGGCGGCGGCCAAATGGAGGCCTTCGTGTTGTGCTGTGTTGTGTCCCCTCTCGCCCTGAGTGTGTTGTTGGGTTGAGGAAATGGGCGACGTGCGCCCCTCGCGGGATGGCACTTGACGCCCCAGGACCGTCTCGACTTTTATCTCCCCAAATGTTGCCACCGCTGCCGCGGCAGCATTGTGAATCAAAGAAGGGAAGGAGAGGGTGAGAGAGAGAGCGTTGGTGCTGTATACAGCTCTCCTGGATGTTATGGATCGGCTTCTCATGCCACTACTGCTGCTTCTTCGTTGGGCTATTCTCCTGCGGCTTCTCTGGGTCTTTTTTCGTTTTGTTTTGCGTTGCGTGGCCCACCGCAATGACGGGCGTAACGCAAAGGGATGCGGGTGCCCGCGCCTTTATGTCACACCTCCCACGGACAACAGAGGCGCAGTGTGGAGGAAAACGTCTGTTATCAGCCGAGTTTGGATTCCTGCATTCCTGTTTGGTGCTTTCGTTGTTGTTGTTGTTGTTGTTGTTGTTGTTGTTGTTGTTGTTTGGTGCACTGTGTGAGATGTGCGTTGCTGTGTTGCGTAATCTGTCCCACACGCATGGGCTGAGGAGCGGAGGGCGGGGGGGAAACAGCCCGGGTTCCTGTCGGCAACCCTGTGATTCCTTGATCCCTTTTTTCTTGTCTGTTTGGGTGCTTCATTTGTGTATTATATACGCACTGCGTTCATAGATGGTATCTCTCCCCTTCATTCTTCAGGTCTGGCAACACGAAAGAGGGTTGGTTTCTTTGTTTGTTTGTTTTTCGTTGGTGTTCCCATCACTTACTTCATTTTACTTCCTTGGTGGAAGGAGCCCAAACACGCACGCTGCACAAAAACACCGGTCGATGCGAAGGAAGTAAAGGACTCAGGAATGTCTTCAGATACGGTGGCTGGAGTAGTGATTCCAATAGTGGTAGTTGTACTTCTTGTGGTTGGTGTTTTGTTCTACCTCCGTCTGCGCAAACTACGCAGCCAACAGCAGCCCTCTTCAAACAATCGCGCTGACACCTCGCCGAGTAAGAAAGCAGCAAATACACAGGAGCACAACAGTAGAAGCAGCGATGGTGAAACGCACGCTGAGGTTCGGCCGTTGGAGGAGCAGGGGAATGCTTCAGAAGAGGCAGTTAAAATTCCAAGGAGATCTAATGCTCTCCATCGAAAAAAGACACCAGCGGTGCTTTTTGTGCCACCGGGTAACGCTCTCGCCGGTGAGATGGATGATTCGCATGACGCAGATGCCGATACTGACACCAACACTGAAGAACGGCCATGGTCCGACATCGTCTCTGCGACGAGCTTCGGGAAACTGGTGGAGTCTGTCGATGGAAGCAATAACATGCTCTTTCTTGCGCAGCGTGGAAGAGCATCCAACACTGGTGCAAGTAAAGATCAATGGCCGCACGAAGTCTCTGAAGACAGAGGAGGGACGGGCAAAAAAGAGTGGACAGAGCTGCAACGTAGCAATTGGGAAGCAGAGAAGACAAAACATACGCATTCGGATCGGGGAGCGAACGCAAAGACTAAGACATATGATGACAATCGCCAGAATGTGTCATGGACCACAAAAAACGATTCTGTCGAGGACGCCGGAAACGCTACGCACACGATAGTTGAAAGTGAGCAGATTGCTTTGGTGGCAGAAGAGGCAAAAATAAATGACCGCTGGGGCATGGGAAATAAGAAACGGTGCCCCAAACGCCACAGAAAGAAATCTGCGACAGATCACCCTTTACCCATTACATTCCAACCCGTTACAATGCCCGAGAAAGGGGGTATTTTCAAAAATGAGGCTTCGGCCCCCGAAGATAGGCACCCGGAACAGATGAAGAGCGGCAGTGGTGACACAAACCGAGAAGAGCATTCTGATTCCAACTTGAATACGGCTTCGGAGCAAGAGGAAGACGGAATGGCCTGGCCGCGAGCGACCTACACAATCGGGGATGCCCCGCCACTTGTTGGCGATGTCGTAAGGTATCAATACACCAGAAAAAGTGTGAATTTATCCGCTATGAGTCAAAGTATGGATGAAATAACTCCAGATGATGGGGTGGTGACGAGGCGACGAGAGAGGCGAATGCTGTATGAATCGGTATCGAGCTGCACTAAAGGTGCTGAAGCACCGGCTGAGGCCTTGGAGCTGGTCGAGTCAAATGGGACGCTTCGAAGTCAATGGCCCTTTTTGTCACAACTCCTTTCGAAAGGTCAGGTATTGGAAGCCGCTTATGAAAGAAATGTGCAAGCGGTAAAGCCTCAAGTTGGGTCTTCGAGTCAAAAGGGATCTTGTCGTGATCAAAGATTTGGGAGCAGCATGGATGATTACTGTTTTGGCGGCAGTGGTGATAGAAGCGCGGGAGATACCCAGAGATTGGTTAGTACGCAGGGGACGAATGAAGGAGGCGCCGTTCCCAACACAAATTCTCGCACCGGCAATGCCCGGGTCGAGGAGGATGCTGTAACAACAGATCCTTACATGCTCAGTTGGTTTTCTTCGTACAAACCACTTTCGAGGAACAAAGGCACCTTGAATGACCCCCACTAAAGTGGCACAGATCCCTTTGATAAGACTTCAGATCAAGCCCATCAAACGAATAGTCGGGCCCATTGGAGTTGACATTGATCAGCGGGTCTGGGAAGCGCAGGAAATGTCCCAGAATTGGACTCTTGTGGCAATCTGCCATGCCAAGGGCTCAAAGTAACGCATGCCACCGTCGAGGAGAGAAAAAAGGGGTGCGAGGAATTGAATGGGAAGGACTGCATTTCCTCTTCACCACCCCACCCCCAGGCTTTTCGCGACCTGTAAGAGGGAAGGGGGTCAGGCTATTTTTTTACGTTTTTTTATTTGTGGCAGAGCGACGGCTCTCTATTTTGTTTTTTTAGTTTTTTTTCATTGCTCATTTCCTTTTTTCTGTGTGCGTGTGTGTCAGTTCTGTGTATCGTTTTTTTGTTCGTTTTTTTATTATTTTATTTGTGGCGACGCGGCTCCCCTCACCCAATCCAATCCACCCTCCAGAAAAGAAAGGCCTTTCACCCACCACCACCGTGCTGAACTGGGGGAAGAGGCAAACGTATCGCCGGGGCGTTTTCGGCATTGTTGTTATTATTGTTTTTCTTTTGCCGGAGAGGGGGGGGGAAGGGTCAAATATTGCGCGTGGTAAGTTGATGTTGATTTTTCTTTTTTTTTCCCTTCAATGTTTCATCATTCTAGAGAGGAGGGGGCAAAACGTGGGGTTTTTTTTTCTTCTGCTTGATGATCCGCCACGCCACGCCATGCCTCCTCCACCACCCGCACAGCTGGTGGGCTGGGAAGTGCCCCCAGTGCCTATTTTCGTTTTTTTTTCTTTGTATTCGCTGCGACTAATTGGTTCGAACAAAACGCGCAGCTTGGGCAGAAGAAAACAACAGCTTGTTTCTTCTCTACCTTCTTCGCTTTCTTTTGTTTTGAACGGAAAGCCATACTTGGACTGTCCTTGGGGGGGGGGGCGTTTTGTGTTGTCTCAGCGGGGGAACCCGCAACGCGATTACGCAGCCGTACGTGTTGATTTGGAGCAGCGCGAGGCTGGGATTTCACAGGATGTTGTGGAGGCCGACAACCAAATTATAGCGCAGCAGAAGCCGAGACATCTAACCAAGCGAATCAGTTGGAGGCTTCGCGCGCCGAACTTCAGTCGGATTCGATGGCACGTCAGTCAGCGATGGGGGAAGCTCGAGTAGAATTGTAGCTTCGGAAAGAGGCATTGCGAGGGGCGAAGGCGCGATTGGCTCGGCTTTTGGAACGGGATGGCGCCCGCCCGCCCGGCAACGGCACCAACACACACCAAGCCGTTGCCCACCAATCCGCGTTCGTCGTCCGCGGGGTTTCCTTCCAGCGGAGGGATACCTATTTTTAAAAAAGGCCTTCCTTTTTTTCTGCGCATGTCACTCCTTGGCAGGACACGCACAAGCCCCGGTTATATCACGAAGGGGTCGGAGGCACACCCTCGCAAAATTGTCTGGCTGGCGTCTACCCGCGGGAATACGTTGCAGAGAAAGAGGGTTCTTATGGATTCCGTCTATTTGATATGGTAACTTGGGTTCCACGCTTTTTTGGCCGGTGACATTCCCGAGCCGATCCTTGCAATTGGAGGCGCTTATGATAATTGCGGTCAAGACGCCCCTCATCTTAAAGAGTCTTTTGCCAACGTGGAGGCCTGGATTGCAGCCGCGGGGGCTGGGGGTAACCCGTTTCGCATCTTTTGGACCTCAGTCGGTGTCTATTGGATAACGTTAGCATGTCCTTCTTGATGGCTGTGGGTCCCTTCTTCTGAGAGTCAAAAGCCCGCCAGCGTCTACGCGCGGTCGTCTGCAAAGGCGTGCTGTTTTGCTAGGGCGGCAAACCTTTATTGGGTTACCTCAAGACACCCAGCGTTGATATTGAGCGGTCAGGCAAAGGCTCTCTTCTGCGTGAGGAACTCAAAGAGGAAACTGTCTAGAATGATTTGTATAAAGGAATCCTTAGCACTGAAGGCGGAGACGATGAACCCGTCAATAGTGGAAAATATAAAGATCAACCATTCACCACGAGCAATGAAAACCCACGCGTATCTGATACGACCGCAAAGGAGACGCCGTCTGCAGCAGAGAAGGGCAGACACGGCAATAGTCCTGGCGTCAAGGAAAAAGACTCCAACATGATGTTTTGGATAATGAGAGTCAGGACGCCGAACAACGGTGACGCCGAACAACGGTAACGCCGAAACTCACTCTGGCGAAGCGGACGTAGCCAATCTATTCCCTGCTGCCTCTGTGGGCTCTGCACCTCCCACTGCAGCAGCAGAAAAACACAGTCCATCAGGCGTCGCTTCGGACACTCATGCCACGAGTGCCCCATCAGGAGCAGTGACTATGGTGGAAGGGACGGCTGCTAACCGAAGGAGGCACCAGCGGAAAGCAGACTTTTACGGTGGAAGGCAGGTCCAGTGCGGCCACTACTACTCTTCCACCTGCATTGAGCGGGAGCAGCAGCGTGGCACGCACCAACCGCACTGCAGACAGCGACGGCGCNGTGGAAGGGACGGCTGCTAACCGAAGGAGGCACCAGCGGAAAGCAGACTTTTACGGTGGAAGGCAGGTCCAGTGCGGCCACTACTACTCTTCCACCTGCATTGAGCGGGAGCAGCAGCATGGCACACACCCACCGCAATGCAGACAGCGACGTCCATTCAGCTTGCGTGACTGCGCTGCTGCTGCTGCTGCTGCTGCCCGCGATGATTGTATGCGTGGCTGTGAAGGAAGCGGCTTGGGTGGGCATGTGGTGATGGCTGTTTACTGTGTAGTTGGGCTGAGGGTTGTGGGCTACCACACCGACTGGTTGGGACTGCTGTCACTCTGTCTTTTTTTTGTTTTCTTGCTATCCCGTTGTGGGCGTAACGCCGACCCACTTTCCCTCGACGACACGCACTGTGCACTGCACTTTGGGAAGGGGAGGCGTGTTTTTTCTTTTCTTTTCTTGCTTGGGCTTTGCTTTGCGCGCTGCTGCGCACCGCCCACTAACTGTCTCTCCTGCTGGG
>NW_008826556.1:0-2850 GCF_000691245.1 Trypanosoma grayi
CGCCGCTCGAGCGCAACGCGGTGCGCGCCATCACGGAGCTGCTGCGCCGCGCTGGCTTTTCCTTCGTCAACCTCGAGCCGATCAGCCACGCGCGTGTACCGATCATTAAGCACCACGCATCGTCGCCTATCCTCGTCGTGGCGCGACGCGACGCGGAGGACGTAGTCGCACGCAGCGTACGCTTCGTTCTGAGTGCACCCGCCACGCGTGAGGACCGCGTGGTGCTGGAGGGCAGCGTGCGTGATGCGGTGGGGCCGGCTGGTGTCCAGCAAGTCTGGTGGAACCGCACCGGCGACGTCGTATCAATGACACTCGACAGCACAACGACGGCAATACGAGCGGCAATGTGCACCCCAGCGCTCGTGACGCCAACACTGCGCGTCAAGGTGCAGCCGATGCACGACGAATGCCGGCCAGAGCTGTATAACATCGACTTTGACCTCAGCTTTCGCGCCTTTGGCATTCGTAACTCGCAGCTGCTGCGACAGTATCTGTTGAGCCACCCCTGTGCGCGACCGGGGGCAGTGGTGCTGAAAGATTGGAGTAAAACAAGCGGGGTGAATAACTCTGTCAATGGATACTTCACAAGCTACGCTATTAATATCATGTGGATATACTACCTTATACAGAAGAAACATGCACCGTACGTGGACCCACTCGACATTCCCGTATCATTGGTGGACTACACGGATCTTGACCCCACATACACACCCATGATAGACCCAGCCCTCACTCCTGCTGAGCTTGACACGCTCTACAAGGAGGCAGGTGAGATGCTGGTGGGGTTCTTTTACTTTTATTCTTTTGAGTTTGACTGGGAGCACCACGTTGTCTCACTCAATCGCCCTGGCATCACAACAAAAAAAATGCTGGGGTGGCACGTGGAAGATGTTGTGCCGCCCATGTCTTCCACAGTCGGTAGTGGTGGTGGTGGTGGTGGCAACAGCAGTGGGGGTGCAAAGCGGCACCCCACGCGGTACGAGTTGTGCATCGAAGACCCCTATGAGGAAAATCTAAACTTGGGACGTCACATTGGCATCACGAAATCGCTGCGTGTGCGCACAGAGCTTTACCGCGGCCTGCTGTCACTCCTGAAGGACGGTGAAAAGGAGTCCTGTGTTTTTGCGTCGACAGACTTGGCAGAGTCGAATGAAGGTGTGGGGTCGTCGCCATCAGGGCTCCCCGCACGTGCTCTGTTTAAGCTCATGGCGTTGACGACGCAAGCCATCGCGGAGCCCAAGTCGTTGTCGGGTGGTGGTGGTGGTGGTGGTGCTGGCAATGGTATTGTGGGTAATGGCACCGCTGTTTCCGCTCCTGTTGCTACTTCTGCGAGGTCGGCGGTTTCGTCTTCGTCTTCGTCCACCGTGACAGGAATTGCCGGGGTTCCTGAAGAACGACTGGAGAGCCTCTTCCGCGAGAAAGCGTCCCTGGAGTACCAACTCGCGCGCAAGGCGTGGAACTGGCAGCAGCTGATTCACCGCCTGGGCTACAAGATTCACCGCGGTCACGTGCTCCCGCGGCGGGAGATTGGTGTGCGTTGCGTTGCTCGACGAGAAGACGAGGAGTCACCGAATGGCACAAGCAGCAGTAGCAACAATAATAGTGGCAGCCGAAAGCCACCAGGGGCGCAGGGACGCCATCTCACCGAGGGCGTGCTGCGCGACCTCAGCCGCGGTTTCATGACGCTCACACCTGAGTGGGTGGCGTGGTCAACGCCGTGGGTGAGTCAGCACTTGCGCGGCTACAGTCGGCTGACAACTCTCTCAGGTGACGCAGCTGTTGCTGCTTCTGCTAATAGTAATGCGACGGCTGCTGGTGTGCCGGCGACCCCTTCTAGCGGGGAGGTGGCAATGGGAGCCATACGGGGGACTCGTCGTAATGCGGCTCCAATGGGATTGGCCATGACAAGAGCGATGATGGTGCGAACGTCCGCCTCAACAAGGGGAACGGCAACAGCGATATTTGCACGACTTGGTCGTGGAGTAAGGCGAGTCGTACCCCTTAGATTCATCCGATAGCGGGATGCACCACTTGCACCCCAGATCCTCACAGTAGTATATATATATATATATATATATTTATAATATGAAGCCTCCATTGAGAGCATTTCTGTTGGTTCATCTTGATGCGTCTATGTCACTGCTACTGCTGTTCTCTATCTCTCCTTATTCCTCGCATATTCATATTGTCAGAGTGTAGGAGGAAGAGAAGAAGATGGTGTTTCTCTTTCAGCGTAGCACCACACTCCGCGCGTACCACTACGTCCACCCGAAGACCGGGCGGCCCATTCGTCAGTACCGCCGCTACGGCGACCCACGCTTCATCAACAACGAAGCCGCACTCATCCGCGGTCAGTGGGGCCTCATCACCGCGGACTTCGGCATGGTGACGCAGTCACAGCTCGAAAATGCGCGCCTCGCAATCCTGCGTCGGCTTCCGCGAGGTGGTTTCACGCTAACGATGCACACCGACTATGAGGAATTCCCCGTCGTGAAGAAGAGCCCCGAGAGCCGTATGGGCGCTGGCAAGTCGAACATTCACCACTTCGCGTACAAGTTCACGACGGGTGTGCCACTGTTTGAGATTGTGTCCATCTCCTCACGGCGCCTTAATCAGGCGGAGGCAGAGGGTATCTTTCTGGCAGGAAGGCCGTTCATTCCGCTACAGACGGTAGTTGTGCCGCAGGGACGCGTCGACGAGTACCATGTTTTCAAATAGTCTCTGCGTATGTGTCTGTGCGTGTTGGTGAGTGGTACGAATAAGCTTGTTTGGCGCTGCGGTGATATCGGTGTTGTTGTGGCGATGGATGGCATCATGTAGCTGTGGCGTTGTGCGTGTGGCGTCTCTATG
>NW_008826556.1:3040-6608 GCF_000691245.1 Trypanosoma grayi
TTTTTTTTGCTTTCGGTTTTTTGTTCCCCATTTTCTATTTTCTCTCTCGTATAACCGCATTGTTTTCTTCCTCTGGAACCGTGGGAAATAGCATTCCTTTATTGAAAGCGCTTCCACCAAATATGCCGTTAAGCCGGTGTAATTCGGCAGTGGGGAGCAACCTCAACGCCAACAGCGGAGGCGGCACCAATGCCAACGCCAATGCTAATGCTGGTGCGAACACCAACACCAACAGCGGCAGTGGCAGCAGTAACAACAACAACAACAACGGCAACACCACACACAAGGTTCTTGACAGCGCACCCTCCGCGTCCAGCCGATCCCCCACGCCAGCCTTGCTTAACCCTATTGTTGGCGGTGACAGCCCCGGGCCGATGACTTTAGACGTCGCGCGGCAGCTCTCCTCAACAGTAGACACGCCCAACTTTGGCCACAACGGCATCAGCGGCATTGGGGATTGGACGCTGACACCATCGAGTCTATCGCTGCAGCTCCCATGCTATGCGACGTCTCCCAGGACAGGGATCATGCGGGAGCCATCGCTTGTTTCGTCCACCTCACAGCGGTACTGCCATGACCCGTACTCCCTCAGCGGCTCGCAGCGGCTCAGCCCGCAATCGCATCCCATCAGCACCACGGTGTCGCCGCACAACTGCGCCCTCTCGCCGCTGGCGATAGGCCTGTTTGACGAAAACGCAACAGGCCCACTGACGATCACGACCATCGCGCCCGCAGTGCCAAAAGAGCGGAACGAGCCGCGTAGCCGCCGCAAAGGCCGTCCGGGAGAACACGCACGCAACACGAAGCCGCTGGCGGACGTGCCGCCGCCGACGACGATGCGCTACCTGCCGCCACCGCCGCCCTGTGCGGACAGCGTCTCGCAGGGTATCCTCTCGCCCGATGCGCTACACCGCATCGGGCAGCGGTGGTATGAGCGCACGGCGGCAGCGGAGAGCAGCTACCTCTGGCGTATTCCGTCCACACTGTGGGTCCACACCTTCTCGGTCCAAGTGGCGCAACAACAACATCAGCCGTTCATCACGGCGCGGCCGACGCTTGGGTGCCCCCGCATGGAGCTGCAGCCGAACTACCCACTGTGGCAGTGGCTTGGTGATGCGGAGCAGTGGTGGGAGACGATGATCCGCCCGCTCACAGGGGCGCACGTGCTGCCTCCGCCACCTTACATCTACTGAGATAGCGCGCGCGCGCGGTCTCGCTTAGGCGGGTAGTAGTTAATGGTGGTGGGGAGTGTTGCGGATAAAGGGGAGGGTGGTGGAGGAAAGGGCGAGGCAAACGAAAGGAGGGGAGGGGGGATCAAAAGGTGCAGTGTGCGTGTGGGCGAGTCACACTGGCAGGGGTGCATGTGCAAACCCCAGAAACGAGAACATCAAGGCGCAGCCAAATGGAATGAAACAAACAACAGTGGTGTAAGAGGAATGAGGAAATGATGACGGCGGACCCAGAGGTGAAAAATAAATACACACATACGATAAGGGCAGTGCAGAACAAACATGTATACTCCCTTTTCTTTTGCCACGTGGCGGTTGTTGTTGTTTTTTTGTGTTGTGTGTGTAAGACGATGAAAAAAAAAAGAACAGAAAAGAAGCTGGTGCGGGAAAGCAAGATGGAACAACATCAACATGATGCTCAACAATAATAAAGACGGACACACAAGCACGCAGAACGTGCTCATGTGCATGTGTGCAACCGCAAGCCAAAGAGAGATCACCCAAAAAGAAAAAGTCATTTGGATTTGAGGCGTATATATATATATATATATATACGTTTGCGTTCCCTTTCGGTCCGCCAATATGCGAAAAAAAAAAACAAGCACAAAAAAAAACCAAAGAAACAAACGAAGGAGCGACGACAACTACGGTCACGGCCGAGGAGAAAAATGGTGATGATACCTAAACGGGTGGGAGAGCGACAATCGTTACCCCTCGACACATGGGATTTGGATTTTGTATAGTGACTGGTGCCCCCCAACGCCACACCCTCCGTGCGATGGAACGTTTTTCTTTTTTTTTTCATTTTCATTTTCATTTTCTTTCATTACTCACGCCGCCCTTCATGTTTCATTTGGTTTTTTTTTTGTTTTTATGTTTCATCTTCTCATTTCGTGTTTCTGTTCTCTTTGTTTGTTGTTTTCTCCCCGCCGTTTCGTGTGTGTTTCTGCGTGCATGGGTGCGTCTCTCTCTCTCTCTCACTGTGCGTGTGTGTGTGTCTTTTCGTTTTGTGTTTCGTTTTCCTCATTTTTTGTCGTTGCTGCGGCTCCTGTTGACTCCGGTGGGGGCTCGTCCCCAATTCGTTTTTTTTTCTTCGTTTCTTTGTCTTCGCGCCGCGTGGCGGTGGGCGTCCCGCCGGCGCGTCCGCGACACACATGCACACGCACGCACAACGTGGGAGGTGTGTCTGTGCGCGAGCAGCACGGTGCGGCCGTATCATGGGGCTCATGCAGCGCCTTGCGGGGGCGGCAGCCGTTCATCTGCTTTCTGTTTGTTTCCCCTTTGGGTGGGTGTGTGTGTGTGTTTCTTTTAGGCGGGGGGCTCTGCCCTTCCCCGGGGGCTGCATGCCACGGCGCAGCAAAACGTGAGGGGCGCATTGACCGCTGCACACCGACGCCTGCACAGGCGCACACGCATGTATATGCATACGGGCGTACATATACACCTTTACGCTGCTATGTATACATATATGCGAATACACACAATGATCGTACATCCGTGCATAGACCCTTGGATGCCAGTTCGTTTATTTGCTCTGTTCTTGTAGCTCTCTTCCTTCTTTATAAGTGTCGTGGTGAATGTGAGCGGACTCCCCCCCCCCCCCCCCCCCNGGGGTGTGCAGAGGGAGGTGGGAAGGTAGCCTCCGCTCAACCCAACGTGATGTGATAAAGAGAGAGAGAGAGAGAAAGAGAGAGAGTGAAAGCAGCAGCATGCACCGCAGCAAACGAAAGGTACAAAAACGGCTGAAGCGTGAATGTGTCTTTCGTAGACTTATGCATTTTATATATTCTACACCATCTAACTATGAGAGCGTGTGTGTGTATCGCACATATGTCGTTTGGAAGGAACTCCCTCAACAGCTGCTCCGGTTTTCTCTCGGGCCGAAGGGAAAGTCCCTATATATATATACACACCAAATATGTATTAATTGAATTATATATACATATATGAGGGGAGAATGGATATATACTTGTACATGTATTTAAAGCAGAGATGTTGATGGTACGTAAGTATGTATGTATGCAGGGGTATTCATTGTTCGCTTCTGGTTCTTGAATGAATGCACCTTTGCCCTCTTCCACCCATATAGCTGCAGCTAAAAGCGGTGGGGACTAAAAAGGAGACGCCAAGGCGTCATCATGCAAGAGAGCGCAAAGATACGAAAGCAGAAGCTGCCCGCACAAAAAAAAATGCAACTCTAAACCAGGATAGTAATACTAATTAAAATTCATTTTTTTTTTTTCTTTCTTGGAGATCAAACGTAAAACGAAAAAAAAAAGAACAGTGAAAGGGAATATAGCAACACATGGGTGCATGGTGTGAAGTGTGTGTGTGTGTGT
>NW_008826557.1:0-6604 GCF_000691245.1 Trypanosoma grayi
TCGGGAGGGCGGTGGGCGGCAGGACCCCGATCGCCCCCGGGCGGCGCGGGCGAGGCCCGGACGGAGTTGGCGGCCCCTTTGGCTTTTTTTATTTTTGTTTTTGTTTGTTCTTATCCGCGCTTTTAAATAACATTACTGGAGGTAGGGTGAGCAAGGCGACATTTTTAGACCATGGCTTGTTTTGGAGAAGTCGCTCTTTACGAAAAAACCAAAGTTGCTTTGGCAAAAATCACTGAAGGGTCCGCCAGTAATGGCCCTGTGATTCAATTTAGCACACGCTCAGGGGAGGCACTCGAAGACTTCTTGGATTTATTGGAGCTGGATTCGCAACCGGAGGTTATTGCGTGTGAATCAGAGACCGGGTTCGTCGATGTAGCCACTTCTACACCATTAGCTGCCTGCATGTGTGAATTTGCGATAGCCTTGAGGGAGGGTGAACTTACACCAATTGAAGAGCAGGTCCTTGGTAGTCAATGTACGTTTTTAGTTTCGTTACCAGATCGTTTGGCGAATGCACTTCTGAGTACCTCCATGGATCAAAAATGTCTTGGTATTGATCTGGATATCTTGACAACTCGATTGTGTCAAGCACTTTTCAGTTTTTTGTTTGCGGTACATAAGACAGAGTTGGGAGAGAGCGTAGAAGTGCTCCATGGGAAGAGACGTTATCGATTCCTAAAGAAAAGCGCATGTATTGTTTGCGATACTATGTTGCAATCAATGGTTAGACGTGGATATATAAAGACAGTTTTTCATTGCTTTGTACGTTTCGTTAGAACTGCAGCGCCCACTTTGATGATTTCAGAAGAAATAATGCCACTGGTATATAAAGCAATTTTCAAATCGAGTTTTAATGGTCGTTGGATGCCTCGAGGAAGTATGGAAAATGCTGTGGTAGAAAGAAACGGTAGCAATCTGTCTTGGTCTGAATGGAACTCGTGGTTTTTGCGAGAGGCCGAAAAAGACTTTGAAATAAAGAGCCTTTTAGTGGACTCGTTGGTGCAAATGTTGACCCTTCAGAACAAGGGATGTGAAGGGGCAGATGATATGATGTGCATGTCCCAGGCTTTGGAGAGAGAGATTTTTTTTACGGAGACATCGGCTCTGCCCAATGAAAGAGGCGTCTTGAGAATCATTTTTAGAAAAATTCTTCCAATTATTCTCTCTCATCGTAACGAGGAGAGGCTGAATGGCATTTCTGCTATGGAAGAAAAAATATTTACTGAAATATTCCAGCAGTGGGGTAGTTCTGATATTGTTGAAAAGGGGTCTATTCAGCTCAATACCACGTTAGCAAATGCAGTATTGTACGTATTGCTTCACATAAAGGAGCGAAGCGCCGAGAAGGGCAAAAATCGTCTTCCACACGTGTTGCTGCAAAGCCTTTTAAGTGGAATTTCGGTACGTTTTGGGTGCGTTCGAACAACAGGAATGCGAGACGAATCTATCACAGTCGCTTCCGCGTTCGCATCATTTTTTGTGAGTGATAGTGAAGCAGCGCATGCATTTTCTGATTTGGGGCAGTTTCCAGCACTTCTTGACGATTGGTTGAAAGATGAAAGCCAACCAACAGGGATGCCTGGGATGTCGCATGTTACTAGTACAGATACTCGCGAGAATGTCGGCAATGATGCGCATATCATCTTTGTTCGTCGCTCTCTGAAGGATGAAGAATATCCTCTTAACCCTGATAGCGCCTTCACATTCTTTTGTCGCAGAAACTCCACTGTGCCAATAAGATCCAGTTTACCCGAAAAGGGGGCTGTGCTTTTTAATCCAGAGAGTATCGTGAATCATGGGCAATTGTTATCTTTTGGTAAAACGTCACACGATGAGGATGAATTGGACGATAACATCTCAGTTCTGACGACAGTGCGTGAATCCTACAATGCTATCATGGGAATTGGGAGAAGTACAGGTGCCCAGCTTTACGAGATTCAACAGGAGATAGAAAGTGGGCTTCGCGGGTTCTCACTTTCGCTGCAAAGTCTAAAAGATAAACTTGGCGTTTGGAAGGAGAAGACGCTGGATGGTGCGATGCTGCCCTCACGTGAAAGGGTTGGAAGAGAACTTGACCCGATGGTTTCATCCCTTTTACCCGCATTGATGTCGCTTACTATCCACGCACCAGAAGAACGATGTAATGAATTGATGAATTTAAGATATTCCGTTCTTGTATCCTTAATCATTCTCACTCCGGAACATGCGTTGGAGCAGCTTGGTAAGATGGTCTACTCCAGTCATTACGGTGTTCATCAGCGTGTCGAGATGGCGAAGGCAATTGGTGAGGCGGCTAGGTATCTCTCAAAGATCGAAATACATGCGACATCACAGGCAAAAACCCAATGGGATACCAACCAAAAAGAGGATTCCGTGTCAAAGCGTATTTATCCTCCAATACGCAGTGGAAGCAAAAAACATGTTGCAATCATTGCCACGGAAGGAAAGGAAACGCGACGCTGGGGAAACGCTGTTGCTGGAAGAGGAGGCCCAAAATCAAAGATCTACACAAATTACCTCTCGGAAGTGGTCAATTTTTTTGTTTCGGCACTATTAAAAAGAGCTGAAGACGAGCATTTTGCGTTTTTTCGCGATAATGATCCATATGCACCAAGTGAGGTGCTGAAGAGTTTAGGCATTGTGGTTCAATGTATTGCCTCATCTCGCCACGTGGCACCAGCTCTTTGTGAAAGCATATTCTCATTTGCTTTGATAGTTGTAACGCAGCATCCACTATCAGTTGTTCGACGACAGGGCTGGATTCTTATTGGTGAAGTGATGAGAAGCTGGTGTGGGGCGGGACCTCTTGTCCCAAATGATGATTCATCTGCTGTTTCCCGAAGTGTGTTTGGTGGATCACTGTCGTACACGTTCTCAGAGGACTGGTTGCAAGCACAGCAGGTTCTCGCAGCCGCATCTAAAAAAGTACAGGAGGATTCGTCGTGTGTGGATGTGGCATTTCTGGTTCTAGCGGACTTGCAGGATCTGGTGCTGGCAAAGCAAGCTGTTGAAATTATGGAGACTCGCGTAATCGATGCGAAGAGAATATATGTCACGGACGTTCGCGATAATGCTGCTTGAAGACGTGTAATATATGTTAATGGATGAATCCCAACTCCGGGATTTTCCTCATTTTTTTTTTTCTGTAATGTGTTCACACATTTATTGGGCCCCTTGCGGTTTTTGATTGTGTTTCCTTTGGGTGCTCCTTTGTCTGTCTGTCTGTGTGTGTGTGTGTGTGTGTTTCCTAGCTCTTGTCGTTCTATGTGTGCCTTTTCTTTTTGCGTAATGCGTCTTTTGTTGCTGTGGTTGGTTTCTTTCTCTGTCGCAGAGGAGTGGGGAATGTGGCGTCTCCTTGTTAGTTGTCGCGGTGCGGGAAGACACGAGGCATTGGCGTGCTCGCGACGTTTCCTGCGGCGAAGGGGGAAGCCGATAAAGGAAGAAGAAGTCGTCGAGCCCGTCGCTCCAACTGAGGTGTCGTCATTCCGTACGGGTGGCATGCCGGCGGCACCCGATAATTCCTTGGATAACATTCGCGCGGAGATACTCCGCATGCGTTCGGAGCGTGCCGCAAGTAAAGAGAAGGTGATGGGGAAGAGTGACGATAAGAAGGAGGAGTCGCCGGTGGCTTCAGTCCGCAGCGAGGAGCCGTTAGCAAGTGCTGGTTGGAATGAGTTTATTGAAAAACTCCGCCCAAGTGAAGCATATAGCAAAGGCCAGGATGTAATGGAGTGTGTCACGGCTAAAGACCGAGCAGCGAGGCGGCAGCTTTTCCTGGATGCGGATGAAGTGCTGCGAAAGAAAAACAAGGAAGATACACTTCGTTATCTGCAGCTGGTGTTTAACCGTATTGGGTCGTACCACCGCGAGGAAGTGATGGAGGCCGTGCGTGCTCTGGCACGGTCAGTCGACGAGGAGGCACAATGCATAGAGACGCAGTCTCGTGGCAGTCACAAAGAGGGCGACGCTATGATGGAGCCTGTCACCATCACCCGGGAAGAGGCGAGAGAGATGGCATGGGTCAATGTGTTATCCGGTATGACGGATGAGGAACTGCGAAAGCTCTGGAAATGGGGCCTGTTGGATTTTGACACAATTGAGTCGCTGGCTGCTGCAGATAAGAATGACGATGTTGGGGCTGTAGATGTAATCGCACGCCAAGGCGATTCAGTAAGTGAGTCGCCCATTGATGTGGTTGTTGCTTCTGCAGCAGATGGTGAAACGGATAAAGAGGGTGAAGGAGAAGAAGATGTTTACTTGGCATCTCTTCCTATTGATCAAAGCATTGAGACGCTGAAGAACATGGGTGAGGCACAGGAGTTAACTGCGTGCGTGTGTGAGAACGTTTTCCTCGGGTTACCCACCATTGATCTTGCGCCAGCTATGAACAAAGTACAGCATAAGCAGTACGAGGACATCTCTGAGCGTGAGTTACGGATGCTGGAATCCTACGAGGAAAAAAAGTACATCATCAAGTTCCCAGCGTCCGTGTCTACGGCACCCACACCTAACGCGTCGAAAACAAATGCTGGGGAAACGACTTCAACGGTGCAGTCATCTGGGAGTGTGGCCCCTCCTCTGGTGGCTGAGAAGACGTCTCCATCCAAGATGGAGGTGACAGAGGCACTTATGGACCGCGCCCTCTGCCCGTCAAACCGCTTTCTGTACGCTGTTAGTCGCCACGACGCGGAGCTGTGCCGCTCCTTCGAGGGCATGGAGCGAATCAAACGCCGTGCCTTGCTTGACCCAGTCTTTCAGGCCGCTGTGGAGGAGGCACACGTATGGGAGGAGATGTCTGTGCAGCCGCAGCTGCAGCAGGACGGTGTGGATGACGACAAGAGCAGAAAGGGCGCTGGGACGCGCAGGCAGCAGCGCCGACTTCGCCGCGTGCAAAGTGGCGGTCCCTTCGCCAAGCCACAACACGCTGCAGACATCCCGTACTTCTACGGTAATGTGCGCAGTTTCGTGCCGCCGCGGGGCCGCTACAACATGCCGGCGCCACGCCTCTCGCGGGAGGAATCCGCGCAGCTGCGGCACCCAGAGAGGAAGAAGTCGCGCATCCGCTACAGTCAGTAACGGCCACTCGTGCAAAAGGAAAAAAAAATAGCGAAAAGAAGAGAGGCTTGGAATCGTATGGCGCCGTAGCAGTGGTGATGCTGGAGGTGGAGCACCGGAAGAGAAAGGGAAAAACATTGTGTCAAGTGTTACACCTCTGTTTCTTTTCTGGCGTTTTTTGTTGTTGGTGTTGTTGTTGTTGCTGTTGTTCGTTATGTGTGTCTGTTTGTGTGTGTGGCTTAGCCGGTGTTATCTGCCTTGTTGTGTGGGGTAGGAGTGTTGCGACGTGTCGGTGTCGCCTTGGTTGCTGGCAAATGTCTGCTGTGGCCCTACTTCCACACCCTGCCTGCGCCCCCTTTTTTCTCCCGCTACCAAGGTGTAATACAGCAACGCGGTGTGCATAGCCACACACAGAGAGAGAGAGAGAGAGAGGGGGGGAAAAAACAGTGGAAAGGGGTAGGCAATGCCCTTTCAAAAGGCTTCACGAAAAGACGATGACTACACTCCACAGGAGCTGCTGACGGCAGCGGCGGTGGAGTACAAAAAGTTAGAGGCCGCCAATCAAACCGCCATTGAACGCATGTATGGCGCTTTGTCCTCACCATTCAAGGTTTCGAACAAACCCTGCGAGGTTCCTCGTTCGGCGGTGTTGCGGTGCTTTGAAAAGATGATGGGCACAGTGAGCAACAGTAGTGGTGGTGGTGGCGACGGAAGGACTGCCACTTCCGAAGATGTTGCCAATCTTACCGCAACCGCCGCCGTCAACGGCAGTAATAGCGGCACTGACAGCAGTAGTAGTAATGATGGCAGTGCCCCGATATCGTCAATGTCGGAGTTTCCTCCAGTGCATCATTGTTACGAGGTGGTTCGTGAATATGAGACGTGTGTCTTGGGCAAGTCGCTAGCGCAGCACAACAGCCTTCTAGCGGCCTTCGAATCCCGTCGCCTTCATGAGGCGGAAGTGTCGGGAGAAGAAGCGACAGCAGCAAGAGTAGCAGCACCGGCGAGTGGTGTGTGATATATATATATATATATNGAGAGAGGGGAAAGCGGTGTAAGAAAAATGGATGGGAGTATGGAGA
The DNA here is from genome assembly GCF_000691245.1 of Trypanosoma grayi. NCBI lineage: Eukaryota > Euglenozoa > Kinetoplastea > Trypanosomatida > Trypanosomatidae > Trypanosoma > Trypanosoma grayi. The sequence goes on from NW_008826557.1 coordinate 6,138, forward strand.
GTGGTGCTTATTACGCACCTAACTACGTATACACTTCTTCACACATGGAAACATATGACCACGCAACCCGTGAGGCTCAGTGTATTCTTGTTTTACAGATGTCTTGATGTAGGTATGTCCTTTTTTTGTTCTCTCTCTCTCTCTCTCCCGTCTATCACTCTTATTTGTTTCTGCGTTTCCCTCTGAGGCATACGCCCATCGCGCAGCAGGAATGGCCCCCAAGAAGAAACATGCACCAAAGAAGGAGCTGACGGCGGATGACATGCGCCGCCTCGGCATGACGGAGGAGGACATCGCCCGCATCCTCGCCGAGCGTGGTAAGTCTGCGGAGGAGCGGAAGCAGGACCAGGAGGCCGCCGACGCACGCCGCAGGGAGGCGGAGCAGCGGCAGCGGCGGCACCGGGAGCTGGAGCGGCAGAAGGAGGAGCTCGTGCGTGAAGAGGGCGCCCCGCGCGTGGCCATCATGG
>NW_008826558.1:0-6595 GCF_000691245.1 Trypanosoma grayi
CGAGGGGGGAGAAGGAGGAGTATGAGACCGACGCGGAAGAAGAAGAGGACGAGGAAGAGGAGGAGGAAGACGAGGAGGGGGAGGAAGCCGAGGAGGAGGATGAGGAAGGTGCGGAGGAGCAGGAGACGGTGGAGGAGAGCAAGGAACGCTGCGAGACGGAGCTGAATAACTACTTCGGCGTCACGTACGCGCGGCGGACGCGGGCGGCGTGTCGCATTCAATGTGCGTGGCGCTGCAGTCGTGCCCGCATAGCGCTGCGGCAGCGGCAGCAGATACTCTACCGCCAGGTGTACCGCAAGCAGAAGGCGGCTGCCATGTGCATTGAGGGCTTCTTCAGTTGCGTCGTCGAGCAGCGCAAGCTGCAACGGCGGCGTGAGCGCTGTGCCGCTCTGGTGGAGGAGCGCGTCGCGTTCGAGGTCCGGCTCTTCGAGAGCGTCCTCGTCATTGCACGCTACGCCGTCGTGTTCCTGCGCCGCCGTCGACGCGAGCGGGAACTGTGCAAGCTCCTGGCGCTGCGCAGCGTGGAGGAGCTGCGGGTACGTGAAGCCGCGGCGATGATTGTGGCGCGCTGGTGGCGCATCATTCCTGAACGCAAGGCGTACTGGCGGCGGCGCACACGCGAGGTCGTGGAGCAGCGGCGGCTGGTAGAGCTGCAGCGTCAGCGGAATGACGCTGCCACACGCATTCAGAGCCGCTTTAGAGGCCTGCTGGGCCGCCGCGAAGCAGGAGAAGAGCGGCGGCGGCGCGTGGAGGAGCACCGCAGCCGTCAGCGGTGCCTGCACGACAGCACCGACCTTGTCCGACTCTGCCTGCAGGAGTACACACGGCGCTGCAGGCGACTTGAGCGCGAGGCGCAGCGGGCTGTCGTGCAGCGTAACGAGGCTGCTGCCATCATACAGACTGGATGGAAGGCGGCACTGAAGCGGCAGATGCTGCACAATGTCCTGACACGCTGTCGCCGCATTGTGCGGGCGGTGCTTGCGATACAGCGCGCGTACCGCCGCTTCTGCGCGGGGCGCGAGATACGCTACCTGCGCAAGGTGCAGCTGGCCATGAACCAGGACCGCCTGGACAACGAGTACCGAGAGTTCCGCGCCACGCTAACGCTGCAGTGCTTCGCCCGCATCGTACTTGCCAAGCGTGCGGCGCGGCACCGCCGTGCTGCCATCGGCCGTGGGTTCTTCTTTGCGGCGGTGACAATACAGAGCATGTGCCGCGGTGCCACGGCGCGCATGCAGCTCGGCTACGCACGTGAGTTGCAGCGGCAGGCCGCTGCGCAGCTGCTGCAGCTCGTGCAGGCGCAGAAGGAGCGGGTGGTGGCCGTCACTGCCGCGTTCCTGCACGCACGCGAGAGCTGCTACCTGACCGAGTGCCGCCGCTGCCGTCGGCTGACGGAGAAGCTGTACATGCGCCGCTACGTACGGCGAGAGCTGCTGCGCGACAAATCCGCAACTATCATTCAGCGCGCTGTGCGCCGCTGGATCGCACGCCGGCGGCAGCGCGAAGTGGAGGAGAAGGCGTGCGCGATGCGTGCACTCGTCCTCGCTTGCGTGGTGCGCATTCAGTCCGTGATGCGCGGCTTCCTTGCGCGCCAGCAGTACCGTCTCCGCCGCTATCTGTCGCAGCAGCAGGAACGGCGCCGGCGCGACATGGAGGAGGTGATGGTGCAGCTGTGGATAGACGAGTGGCGGGCGGCCATACTGCAGTGCGAGGGCGATCGCCGGCGTATTGAAACGTTGGAGACACGGAAGCGCGAGATGCTCGAGTATTGCTGTAAAATGGACGCAAAGGCTGCGGCCGCAGCTGTGGCAATGGTGATGACGGACAGCGATGACGAGGAGGCGTTAAGCCTCTCCACGTACAGGGATGACCTATAGACTGCGGAATCCCCTCCACGTGGGAGTCTGTATGCGTTCGTGTGTATTGCGCTACCGTTGTCGGTGTCGTTGATATGGTGGTGTGGAGATGCGCTGGTTTTCATTCAGCGTTCATGTACGTATATAGTCTGCGGTATACCTTTTTTTAGTCTGCGCAGTATTGTTTCTGTGTGTCTGTGCGTGTGTGTGTGTGTAAGGATTTTTTTTTGGTGTTTTGGTCTTGTTTGACTTGTCACATGTACGATAAGCAGTTACGGTTGCGCGGGGGACGAGTGGCGTGGGGGTGCAGCCTCCCCACGCAACACACACACACACGCCGCAGCTGCTGGTGGTGGTATATTCTGTGCGGTGCTTCAGCGTCAGCAGCGCTGCCCGGGCACTACGGCCCCTCTTTGCCTCATCCATTCACCCATCCATCTCTCTCTCTCTCTCTCACACACACACACGGTTGCCATCGCTTGTCACCGCCACGCTGCCCTGTAGCGAGGTGGCAAAGGGAAGTGAGAAAGGAAAGGGAGAGAATTAAAAACAAGAAAAAAGAAAAATACGAAGGGTGAATAGCGGAACAAGGCGCGACCGACGTGGCAGCCACGACAAGGGCGAGGATTGAATTTACAGGCGAAAGGGAAGAGGAGACTTGTAGCATACGATTGGCAGTTAACGTGGGAGCAAGGGAAACGTCGGGTGCCGCGGCGCAGGAGGAGCAGGAGCAAGAAGGGCCCAAAGGAAGTCACAGAAAGGTGCACGCACGAGTGAGGGAGGTACAGGCACATTACAAGAAGTGGGAAGGCGACGCTGCACACAAGCCAGGAAGACAGCGAGAAGCAGCAGCAGCAGCAGCAAGAAAAAAAAGGGAAAAGAGGCGAGTGGAAGGTGAAAAACCACGCGGTCATCAATTGGCGTCCGTGCGTAAGTAAGATCCGTAGGGTGAAGGAGGCGTCTGCGTGGATCGCCATCAGTCTGGGCGAGTGAGTGTTGTCATATATATATATATATATATAGCGGGAGACAGAGAGAGAGAGCGAGCGTGTGTGTGCGTGGGAAAGAGAGAGAGAGGTACATTACGACGACGACAAGCTGAGGAGAAACCAATACACTGCTCCTTTGTCCGTGTGTGTGGAGGAGGAGGAGGAAGAGGAAGAGTGTTACGGACAGACACATTGGAATTAGGGGCACACCGACACGATGGTGCCAGTAGAGACTAGGAGGCCGCCGCCACAGCAGCAGAAGCGGGAGATGGTGGGGAATAGAAAAGCGGACGACGGAGTGGTGCCGCGGTGCAGCAACACCGCAGGCGCCGCTTCGGGGGCAAGTTTTCCTTCTGACACCTGCCGCCACACAACTAGCAGCAGTGCCTCTCTCCAAAAGCCCCAGATGCAGGAAGAAGGCAAACAACAACACGAAAAGAAACAAGAGTTAACAGAGCTCCGTGCGGCAGCGACGGAAGTAGCAGCAAAGCCAGTCACGTCGTCTTCCTCAACTCTGCCAATCACCAGACCCATCGTTTTAGTCAGTACCAATCGGGGAGTTTGTGACTCCTCCACATCCTCCGCGGGATCCTGCACACCCGGCGATCTCCGCGCCGTTGAGGAGGAGTTGAAGGAGCTACTAAGCGGGTACCACCGACTTGTGGGAAGTGCTCCTGTTTTCTGTGAGGTGCCTGGAGCAATTATACCCTCACCAAAAACAGCAGCAGTAGCAGGCACGGACGTTACGCCGTCGCCGCTCCCGAATGTCGTGAACACCCCTCCCCTAGTTGCTGCGATGCGGAGAACCGGAAATAGTCAGAGTAACCCCGATAGTAGCCGTGAAAGCGGCGGTGCGTGGCGCAGTGGCGGTGCTGGTGGTTACAACCGACATGGTCACTCCGTCGCCTCGCTGCCTGTCTCAAGCGTTCATGGCGAGCATTCCACTGAAGCGAATACACCGACGCCGTGTGTGCAGATGCCGCAAAATCTCCGCCCCGTGCGAAGTGGTGGTGGCAGTAGCAGCAGTAGCAGTGCTGTGGAAGGAGACTCAGGTGTGCATTCAACAGCAGCAACAGCACCATCGTGTGCCGCTCTCCCCTCCGCACGTGCGGCGAGTCCAGTTGATCTCTTTGCTGAGGCTCTCACAGAGGATCACCTCAACCGTTCCTTTGAGATGCGGTGGAAGCAGCAGCTTCGCGTCGGTTCCCCCTCGCTGCACGTGGTGCCGAACCACATGGGTGACCGGCTCGCGCTGGACACGAGCCCGCTGCTGGACGATGGCACGGGTTACCCCGCGATGCGACGCGAGGCGGGCTCGCCAGTGCCGCCGTTCATCAACTGCAACCTCCACTCCCTCGACAACTGTGGGCTGGCAGGGCACGACACGCGCACGTACGCGGCGTACCGCTACCAGGCGGGCACGCCGTCCGCGCTCAACAAGACGTCGCCATTAGACGTCGTCGGAAGCAGCAAAGATGCGGCTGAAAGAGAGCAGTTGGGCGTTGCTCCTGATCACGGAGACGGAGACGGTGCACCAAGGAAGATTGTCACTTCCGAATTGGAGCAGAAGCCGCTGACGACGCTACACAGTCGTCATCACCGGAAGCCGCAGCGGCGCATTGCGTCACGTCGTCATCATCATGGGGGGATTGATAGCACAACGCCGGAGATCGCCACAAGTGCGCGGCGGACGGAGGACCCGTCCACACGCAGCGGGGCGGCGAGCTGCAGCAGAATGGCCGCAGCGACTTCACATGGGGAAGCGGGTGCCTGGTATAACCTCATTAAGGGCATGCGGGGCACAGATCTAGAGGGTGATGGCACGTATTCAGGAGAGTTTTCCGCACCGATGGTAAATACAGCGGTGCCGAACAACCATAATGAGCAACAGCAGCAACATCCGTTGCGCCATTTCGTTATGGGTCCCCGCAACGGTGGACTTCAGAGACGCCATCAAGATGCAGTCACTCGCTTTCACGCCATGGTGGAACGCCGTGTGGCGGCGTTGGAGTCGGGCAGCAGCGAAGCTGGGGCGTTACCTGCCTTTGCGGACTCTCTGGTTGGCGCCGCCATCAAGGACTTGTGCCCGGTCGTCAAGCGGCGCCAGGCCCAGCTGAAGGAGTCCCAACACGCTGAGGCAGCAGCGGCGGCTGCAGCGGATGCGTCACTGACGCGTAATACTATTCGTGGCAGCATGGGAACAGTCACATCGACTCCCAGCACGACACCAACGCCGAGCTCGAATGTGCGCAGCTCGCGTGACTCGTACGCTGTTGCCTACCACAACAGCCGCCCCTCACTTGTGCGGTCATGCCCGGATGTGGGGCAGGGCGGCGTCGCCACCGGCGGGACCCCACAGCGGCGGCACTTGTCGCAACGCCGCGATCGCCACTCTCGACGTGAATCGCACGCGCACTGACTAGTACAACCAAAACAAAGAAAAGGCCCGGGAATAAGATTGCCGATGGGGAGGAGTGCCGTAGAGGGAACGAGAGACGGAGAAGAGGATGGGTGTGAGCGTGGGCCCCTTTCTGCCATGGATGACTCGAAGTGAGGAGGTGGGGCGTGTGCGGAGGGCGTCTGGTGTTATTGCAGCTGTTTATAAGCGACACACAAACACCGAAGAAGAAAAAGAAAAAGAAAACAAAAAAAAGGCTAAAGGAAAAAAAGGAATGGGAAATTTTTTGTCTTTGGTTCGGTTTCCTCATTTNGGGCGTGTGCGGAGGGCGTCTGGTGTTATTGCAGCTGTTTATAAGCGACACACAAACACCGAAGAAGAAAAAGAAAAAGAAAAAAAAAAGGCTAAAGGAAAAAAAGGAATGGGAAATTTTTTGTCTTTGGTTCGGTTTCCTCATTTGTTCGACTGTGGGCTGTTTCTGGCGTGTGGATCTTTTCTTTTTCGGTTCTTTCGCAACGCAGTGCGTCTTATACATTCGGCCCGCAGGTTTGTGTGTGTGTGTAGGGGAGAAGGCGCAACAAATGTACCCCGATTACACATGTATGTTGTTTTTTTTTTTTGGTGGGGGGGGGGGGGGGTCTTTTNTCTTTTCTTGTTGTTGTTTTTTGTTTTGCGTTCGTTCGGTGCGTTGCGGGCATTCTTTTGTGTGTGGGCGTCGTGTGGCGGTCACGCGCGGACGGAATGAGGGGGCTTGGAGGGGGCGGGCGGCAGTCAGCGAGGCGGGAAACACACACACACAGAGAGAGAGAGAGAGAGACGTGGCGAAGAGAGGCAGACAAGACAGGAAGGATTGGTGCTTGTTTTGTGTACGTGTATGTGTGGGTGGGTGTGTGGTGTTGATGTTCTTGGGCGTGTATCGCTCTGCGTTTGGGTGCGTGATTCTTCCTGGATGTGTCTCCGCTCTTTTTTTTTTGTCTTCTTCCTTCATTGGTGCCTTTTTTTTTTTGCNGCGCTGTGGCGTCTTACGGTTGCTCGTCTCCCCTCTCGCTGTGCCCTGCGCGGGCGACGCGACTGCCACCCTCTGCCGTGCGAGAGGGAGGGGGAGGCGGGGGTGCAGAGAGGGAGGAGGTGAGGGGGCGTGTGGGCGGCGTGGCGAGCACCGTGTGTGTGTGTGTGTGTCTCCCCGCACTTGTGTTGGGGGCACAGCACTGCTGGCGTGCACGCACACAGGGTGCGCCTGTGCGTTTTCAGCGAAGAGGAATGATAAATTGCGAAAGAAAGAATAAGAAAGAACAGAACCCCTCGAGGCTATGTTAGTGATGTTCTCTTCGCTCTCGTTTTTTTTTTTTTTT
>NW_008826559.1:0-2672 GCF_000691245.1 Trypanosoma grayi
GGGGAGGCATAGGGAGGACTCTGGATGTCTCGTGTGCGCATTCTGAATTTGCCGCGCGACTGCACGGAGGAGCAGTTGCGGCGTCACATTGTCAAGTCGCTGCCGCCATCGGCGCCGCACTTGGAGATCACCGACTGCGCAATCAAGCGATCAAGTACGCCAGGTGGTAGTGGTGGTGGTGTCATTCGCATGGCGTTTGTGGGGTTTCGCAACGCCGCCAGTGGGCATTTTGTCGTTCGGCATTTCAACGGTACGTATTTTGGCAGTGCAAAGCTGCGTGTTGAGATTGCAAAGGGCCTCGGTGAGGTCGGCATCACAACGAACATGAAGAAGAAGCTCGAAAAGTCGCAGTCGCACCAGCAGCAGCAAGGGGCACCCGCAGCTCCTGCAAAGAGTGGGGAAGGTAACAGCAGCAGCGCAGTCACCGGTGGGAAGGGTGTCGTGGCGCCGACGAAGCGTGACCGCGAGGTGGGGCAGGACACACCGGCTGACGAGGAAGCGGAGGAAAAGGAAGCGCAGTCCCTACGGAAGAAGGAGCGGAAGGAGGAATTCATCGCAGAGCGCACAAAGGCCACGTCTGGGCCAACGTGGGCCTCGGAAGTGCTGGTGCCGGAGTCCGCGCAGGTCGACACAGAGGTGGCGGTGGAAGCAGCAGCAGCAGAAGGCGACGAGGCCTACGCGAACACCGCGGAGGAGGCAGAACGACAGGCGTTGGAGCGGCAGCAGGCGCTTGGCGAAGTGGATGACTTGGACTTCTTGGCATCACTGGCGAAAACGACGGCCACGACGGGAACCAGCAGCAGTAAGAAGAAAAACATCAGCTTTCTTGAGCCTGGGGATGAGGGTGACAAGGGAGAGCAGGATGCAGGCAACAGTAATGAAGAAAATGAAAATGTCGAGGATCCTCATGATTGTCATCAGCAGCAGCAAGAGAAGAATGGCACTGCGGCATCTTCAGTACCGGATGATCAGGAGGCCATTGTGCGCGAGAGTCGTCGCGTGCGAATCGGCAACATCCCGTTTATCGCCACCGAGGACGACGTGAAACAGTTCGCCTCATCGCTGGTGGGGCCGGTCGAGGCAGTCCATATTCCCCTCACGCGCGACACCCGGCAGAGCAAAGGGGCAGCATTTGTGAAGTTTGTGCACGTGGCCGACGCAGTGCGTGCACTGTCGTTGTGCCGCGGTGCCGTCTTTATGGGTCGCCTGCTGCGTGTCAGCGCCGCCGCCGACGACCCGTACACCAAGAAAGTGGAAGAAGGCGGTGGCACTGGTGCTGTTGCTGGTGGCACACAGGCGGGCGGCAGCGAGTTCAAGCGGCAGAAGGAACAGGAGCGGCGCAAGGAGAACGGCGCCGTGGTGTGGAATACGATGTACATGAACAGCCACACCGCGGTCGAGGCGGTGGCGAAGCGGCTGGGCGTGGCGGCAGGCGCGGTGGTCTCGGTGGACGCGCGTGGTGCTGCGGTGCGGGCCGCCATTGCGGAGGCGTACCTGACGACGGAGATCCAGCAGGTGCTGAGCGATGAGGGTATTGACTTCAGCCTGCTCGAGAGCGCGCAGCAGAACCTACTGAAGGCGCGCAGCAACACGACGATCCTCGTGAAGAACATTCAGGTTGCCACGCCAGATGACGCGGCGCAGCTGAGTAAAATGTTCCTGCGCTACGGCGCGCTGGAGACGACCGCGTTCCCGTCAGCTGGTGCCTTTGCGCTGTTCCGCTATACGCATCAGCAGGACGCGCGTGTGGCGTTCCAGCGGCTGTCGTACAAGTTGTTTAAGAACGCGCCACTTTTCTTGGAGTGGGCACCCATCGGTGCCATTCTGGACACCGACGATAACGACGATAACAACAACAAGACTGGGAACAAAAACGAGAACAGTAATAATAAAAACGACAGCGACAATAACGATGCGGAGGGCGATCTGCCACACAAGGCGGCCTTTGCGCCGGTGCTGACGCTGTTCATCACAAACATCCCCTTTACCGCAACGGAGGATGAGTTCTACACATTCCTGCTTGACGCCTGCCCACGACTTGCGAAGACGCCCGAGAAGCACGTGGAGCGGCTCGCGTTTGAGCAGGACAAGGGCCGCGCTTTCCTCACGCTGCGGGAGCAGGGCACATTTTCATACGTGCAGCAGCGGCTAAATGGGAAGAGTTTTGCTGGTCGCACGCTTGGGTGTGTGCTGAGCAAGCAGACAGCCGCTGCATTGCTGGCGAAGGCACAGTCCTCGGCCTTGTCATTGTCTGGCGCTGCTGGTGGTGGTGGTGGTGGTGGTGGCGTTGCCGCTGCAGATGATGATGAGGACGTGGCCAAGGCCACCGCTGTCATTGCCCGCCGTGGGGAAGCAGCAGGGCGCCAAGGCGGTCATGTGCCGCCTGGTTGCGACCCGCTTAAGCTAGTGGTGAAGAATGTGCCGTTTGAGGCGACGGAGCGCGACATACGTGACCTCTTCTCGGCATTCAGCGAGATACGCAGCGTGCGTCTGCCGCGCAAAAGCCACCAGTTCTCTAGCCACCGCGAGAACAATCACCGCGGTTTTGCCTTTGTGGAGTTCCTCTCTGCGGAGGAGGCGAAGCGGGCGATGGAGACACTCAAGGCGACGCATCTCTACGGCAGACACTTGGTGCTGCAGTACGCGAAGCTGGACGCCTAAGAGCGGGGGGG
>NW_008826559.1:2772-6594 GCF_000691245.1 Trypanosoma grayi
TATATATATATATATATATATATTTCCTGCTGCTAATTCTCTACGCGATTAAGTGCCGCTGCCGTTGTGGCCCACTCTGAATGCACAGACAGCTTCAACTATGCAGGAAGGAGGGTATATACATCTATCTGTATATATATATATATATATATGTGTGTGCATTCTTATTTGTCTTCTATTTGTATGTGTTTGCACAGCCTCTTGCATCACACGCGCTCGCAGCAACATAGGGGAAGCCAAGCACCGACACGCACGCACGCACAAACACAGGCAAAACAAAACTAGAGGGAAAACGATACATTCAGAAGTAAAAAAAAAACAATATCGGCACAATGGACAACAACACTGTAGCCCTTTCCGTCGTGGAGGACCTCATCCACTGGCCGCTGCCCCCCGCAGCCCCTACCGAGGTTGATGTTGCTGCTACCGGTGCTGCGCAGGGCAGCAACATTTCTGGTGAATTTACTGGGGAGGCGTTGTTTCTCCAGCGCGACGACGCACCGCTCACGGCCGGTGCAGTGGAGGAACTCGACGAGGAACCACAAGAACGGAAGCAGGCACGCTACGAGGCGGTGCGACGCCTGCCGACCCTCGCGCAGGCAATGGGGCCGCAGTGGGCCAAGACCGAAATTGTCCCCTATGTACTGCGGTGTGTTGAGGAGGAGGATGCGGAGCTGAGCTTTGCGGTTGGCATGACACTCATTGACTTTTCAACATCGACATTTACGTGCGCCACGCGTGTGGAGAAGCTCTTCACTGACGGAGGTCGTCCACTCTCGCTCAAGAACCTGTTGCCCGTTTTAGTGCGCATCGGCGCCTCCACTGACGCTGGTGTGCGCCTCTTCCTTGTCGAGGTAGTCATTCCAATGCTGTTCTTCGGTGTCCCGCTGGAACGCAGTCTTGACTTGCGTGACTGGAGGGAGAAGTACCTCAATGTGCGCTCCTGCGACGGGGAGACAGGCGAGGAGCCACGCATTACCTTTGACGCCAATAACAACTACGCCAACGGTGGCGATGCCTCTGGAGCTGGGGGGCGACGCATGAGCAGCGGGAGCAGAGGTATGGGCGGAGGCAGCACTAGTAGTAGCAGCAGCACCGGCAACAAGGCGTCTGATAATGCGTGGGACCCTTTTCGTATCAACCTCTACGCTAACCGCCTGCGCAGCGCCATAGCGACCTACCTTCGTGACATCACCACGGACGGTGGTGAGACGGACAGTGGGGCAGAGCCTCTGATGGCGTCGTGTGGCAAGACGATGTTGCGGCATGAGTACTCTGACCGCCGCGACCGTCGCGAGGCGTTCCGTGCCCGCTGGGGCCTTTTTGTTGGATTAATGGAGTCTATGCTAAAGTCGGAGTACCCCGCCACGGTGAGTGCGGCAGTGGAGTGTATAGGCAACGTGTTCTCATGCATCACGTGGGTCGAACGCGCGGAGCGGCAGCAAGAAAAGCCGTCCGCCACGCCGTTTCTGCGCTCCACAGAGGAGCTGGTGGTGTTCACGTTCACCGCGACGCGTAGTCATGTGGGTCGTGCTATTTGCAGCGGTTCTGAGAAACCCTGTGAAGACCTGATAATGCTTCTGGTCGATCATCATTTGCTCTCTGAGGGCGCAGCGGCAGTGACCGCGGCGTTTCCGCCTGGTTCAGGTGCGTCGGATCGTCATGGATGTGTCACGCTCGGCTGTGGTGGCCTCGGCGTGGTGGAGCGCGAGGCATGGAGTCTCTGTACGGGCGGTCGTGCACCTGCCATGCACCGTGTAGTACGTATGAGCTTGCTTCGCGCTCTGCCGCAGTTCATAGATTGGGCAAGCGCCACCGCGCCGGGAAGCGCAACAGCCGAAACAGAGTTGCTGGGGGGATTGAGCTTCTATGATGTGTGCGATGTCTTTTCGCGGGCCCTCACCGCCCCCATGCTCTCTGCCGCGGAGCGAAACTCTGGCGGGAGTAAGTGGGGGAAAAAGGAGTCCAGTGCAGGCAATGCCTCTGCAGGTGATGTCGCATTGCTGTTGGAGAGTGACGTCTGCCACGACTTTGGCGTCGCCGAGGCGTTTCTCGACGGCGTGCAGCATCTGTTGGATGAGCTACTGCGCCCTAATACCATTGAGGACTTCCTGCAGCGAAGAGAGCGCAGCTCGCGGCTCGCGATGACAGAGAAGAAGGCACGGCTCCTGCGACTCTGTAGACTGTATGGCGACTGCGTTGTGCAGATGGTCGCGCTACCATCGTGGAAGACGCGTTGGTTGACGACACAGCGCCTGCCATCGCTGACTGCGTCACTGGCGGAGCTGCTGCACCGCGTCGGAAGTCACGACGCCAGCGACGGACGAGTGCTGGTGGAGACATGTGTGGCGTTCCTGTGTAATCTGCATGTTTCGCAGTGGACATCGTCATCGGAGGAAGAAGAGGCGAGACCGCAGCGGCAGGAGGAGGGAGAGGGAAACATGATGGAGTTGGTGCACGACGACGAGGAAGAGGTGCGTACGGTCGTGGCGGTGTGTGCGGCTGGTGTGTTTCGGGCGCTTGGACAAGGCATGTTCCGCCTCGTGTTCCCACACGGTGTTGTTGTGGATCTGTGCCACGGCCCCTACGCAAAGACGCAGATGTGCGGAGATGCCACGCAATCGCGTGGCCGTTACGTCGATCCCAACAGCAATAAGTATAACATCAATAAACCTGGTGGTGGTGGAGATGCGCTACTGTCCGACAAGGCTCTCCTACAGTATCTGCCGCCGCTGTTGGAGGCCGTTCTGCGGTGCTGCGAGACTGTGCTGCAAGACCCGGAGGAGCGGGTGCGCGCGGGGGCCGCCGCCGGTCTCTCAGCGCTCGCCCGCACACTGAGCACAATGATCACCGCCTGCGATCTGCACGTGCGTGACCTCGGCAAGGCGACGTGGCTGCGCTACCTTGACCGCACCACGGCGTCGCTCATGACGTTGCTGAATGACAGCAGCGCAACGGTGCAGCTGACGCTTGTGTCAGAGTTGGCCGCTCTACTTACCAGCAGCGCGGCGGAAGCGGGGCGGCTTGCAGCGACAATGGGCGGCAGCGGAAGCCGCCACGCCAACAGGCAATGCGATGCGGCGCACGTCCGTGAGAGCGCGCTCGTTGTGTGCCTGCAGACTCTCGCACGCCACGAGGTATGGCGCTACCGTGAGCGCTACGCGCGGCTCCTGTCGGAGATGTGCGTGAAGTTCCTCGCCCCCAACTCACTCGCGGCGGCGGAGGCCGTCTCGCAGGCGTCGCATGAGGTTCACACGCTTGAGGCGAGTGTGCGTGAAAGCAGCGTTGCTGGCGGACGGCCGAGTGGCGTCGTGATGGCGGAGGACGGCGTCAACCCCCTGCATCGCTTCGCGAAGGATGGGCTGCTACCACTGCTTGTCGATGTGCTCTTCGACAAGGTGAAGGCAGTGCGGGACAGCGCGCTGGAGTCACTGGTGCAGATGTGCAATCGGCTCTCCGCAGCGCGCCTGCAACTGCAGGCCGCCTCAACAAACGGCAATGCCTGCGGCAGTGGCGGTGTTGCTGGTGTTGGTGTTGGCGGCTTGGGCGGAGAAGGCAGTGGCGGCATCCGCCAACGACACAGCAGCACCAGTGACGATGATGTGTTTATCAACGACACGCTCTGGCCGCTCATTGTTGGCTCCCCCAAGGCGATGGCGACGTACCTCAGCAGGAGCTCGCTGTTGCGCATCGCCGTGCGGCTTGGCGTCGACAAGGAATCTATTCTGCTGCCGCTGCTCGATCACCTCGGACACGACTCTGTGCTGAATGTGCGGCTCGTTGTGGCGAAGGAACTCTTCAGCATTCTAGCGGGTTCCTCCG
>NW_008826560.1:0-6590 GCF_000691245.1 Trypanosoma grayi
GCTGCGCCGCCGTCCGCAATCAGCAGCAGGAGGCGCTGGAGGAAAGAACGCGCGTTCTGGAGGCACGCCACGCTGAACGCGAGGCGGAGCTGCGGCGCCGCGAGGAGGAACTGCGGCAGGCCGGTCTTCGCATGGAGGACAAGGCTCAACAAAAGGCAGTGAAGTATCTCCAGCAGGAGCGCGAGGAAATGCAAGCCATGTTCGATGACAAGTTTTCCGAGCTCTACGACGACCAGCAGCGCTGGGAGACGCAGCGTTCAGTCATGCACGAGCAGCTCGCGGCGCAGTACGCGGATCGATTCGCAAAGGCAAAAGCGGATATGCAGCAGCATCTTTTCAACGTCATGTCAACGATGCTGTCGTACCAAGAGCAGTGCGAGGCGGACTGGCTGCAGACAAGGGCGAAGGAGCTGGCAGATCTCAGCAGAGAGCGCGCGGCCTACAGGCAGCTGGTCGAGTCTCATAAGGCCACCGACATGGCGCAGGTGCAGGCGCAAGTTGAGGCAGCGCTCCGTGCTGAGCGCGACGCCCTGGCCGAGCGCGAGCGGATCATGCAGCAAACCCTGCAAGCTAACCGGAAGGCCATCGAGGATGGAGCTATGCAACATGCTGCGCGACTGCTAGAGGCGCATGAACGCGTCCTCGCGGAGGCAAGCCGCAAGCACGCACAGGAACAGCAAGAGAAGTGGGGGAATCTGCAGAATACTTTGCTGGAGAAGACATGGGAGATGGAGGCGGGGCAGCAGGCGGTGGCGCAGCAGCTCCAACGCGAGCACGAGGCGGTGCTGCAGAAGGAACGGCAGCGGTGGAAGACAGAGGCGGAGCAGCAACGCGTAGAGGCGCAGGGGCAGCAGCAGCGACTGGTCGAGCGGCTCCGTCAGCAAGAAGTGGAGCTGCGGAGTAAGCACGAAACAGTGATTGAGGAGGAGCGGCGGCGCCATGACACCCTTGTGGCGGAGCTGCGCAAAGAGCACGACCGCCGCTTTGTAGAAGATAGGCAGCGGAGTGAAACCACACTGCGCGAACGCGAGGCCGCCTTTGAGGCGGAGCGTCGCCGCCTTGTGGAGCGCATGGAGAAGCAGAACAGTCTGCAGCAGGAGTCGACCAACGAGCGGATTCGGGCGCTGAAGGATGAGTACAATGCTATGATGCGCAACGTGGCGGAAAAATCGCAGCAGAGCCAACAGGAGTACCTGATGAGGGTGACAGAGCTCGAGGAGCAGCACCTGCACCGCCTGCAGGAGCAGGAGCAGGAGCTGCAGCGCAAGTACGACGAGAGCCTCACGGCAGTGCGCACGGCGCTGGAGATGCGGGTGCGAGAGCAAGCTGTGTTGGAGGTGGACGCGCAGCGGCGCCTAGAGGAGCAGCGAGAGAGCCTGCGGGAGGAGGTTGAGGTGAAGTACCGCGCCTTCATTGAGGAGCAGCTGGATCGGGTGCGTGCAGAACAGAAAGAACGCGAGGCGGCCGCACAGCGCCTGGAACAAATGTACCACAGCAACCTTGCCGAGCTGCGGCGGGATATGGAGGAGACGCTGTCGTCATACTTCGCGCAGTCCGACAGCCAATCACGGGAGGCCGCAACGCGGGCGCGCAGCGACTTTGAGAATAAGCTGCAGCAGTTCTACGGGCTGGTGGAGCAGGAACGAAAGCAACATGCCGCCCTGGAGGAGCAGCTCCGCGAGGCGCAGGCACAGACGGACGCGCTGCGGCTGACGCACGAGCAGCAGAAACTGGCGGCGCTGCGCGAGATGCAGGAGCGGTACGAACGGCTGTACCAGGAGATGCACGAGGCGTGCCGCACGGAGCGGGAGGAGTTGGCGCGGCGTGCCCTCGGCGAGGAAGAGCAGCGCCTGCTTAGGGAACTCACAGCCCTTGAGGAGAGGCGGCGCCGCCACAGCAACGAGATCTCGCCGTACACTTCCACACCGGCAGCAGCAGCAACAACAACAACAGGACGCTGCTCCTCGCTGCACGAGGGTAGTCCGGCATCCAGACTACAACGCGTGGCTGAGGAGGCTGCCTCCCACCACCTTCTGCGGTCCGCGCAACGAACACCGCAGAACAGGGGTCCAACCGACGATCATGCTGAGGTGGCTTCTTACATCGATGACGACAAGCTGCGTCAGCTGTGGTCTGTGTTGGAAGTCCCAGAGGCGGAGCAGCAGCAGACGCTGCGGCGCTGGGCGCACCTCCCGCCGCAGCAGCGTGCGGTTGAGGTGCAGAAGGAGAAACGGCAACTGGAGCTGCAGCTGCCACTCCTGGAGGTGGTAACGCGGCGCGAATTTGTCCTGCACCGGCTGAGGGAGCTAGAGAAGAGCCCGTCCAGCAGCAACGGCAGTATAAGTGGACAGATGGAGGAGCTGCACAAGGAACTGTTGAGGTTGACAGAGCACCTCAAGACTGAAATACCGCGTCATGAGGCGATGTACGGCTGCACGTTCCGCTTCCGTGGGACGCGCTACATGAACACGTTACTGAACGATGTCTCGGCGCAGTCCTTCTGAGGCGGCAGCGTCTTTGTGTTGCTTTGACAATAGCGCTGAGAGGATGGGGATCGGGGTGAGACCAAGCGTACAAGGGAGACGGAGAGTGAAGAGAGAGTCATGGGCTGTATTAGATCGTGTATTTGTTCTTGCTGGTATCGTTACTTTTTTGTGTTCTTATTTTTCTTTCTTGTTCTTCTTCCGTCTACCTATCAACCACCATCCGCTGGTGCAGCACCATGCGTACCCTTTGCCCAACTGTATATATATATATATATCTGTGTGTGTGTGTGGTGCTTGTGCCACGTGCAACGACCCATGCTGTCCCTTTTTTTGTTCTGTTGTTGTTGTTGACTTGCTCCTTAACGGCGGCACCCTCTCCTGTGCGGAAGGAAGGAAGTGCCAAGCTTAGATAGGGCTGTTTGTGTGGCTCTGTGCAATGACGAGCCACGGCATTGGTCCCACGACGGACGTCACGGTGAACGTGACTGGCACCTTCACCCTGCCGCTGCACCTTCAGGCACTGGAGAGCCTCGAGGACCCGGTGCTGCAAGAGGAAATTATGAAGGAGGCGACTCGTCTCGCGCTCGCTGAGAGGCTTGGTGGATTTGACAAGATTGATATCACCACCAAGCACAGGTACGGAAAGCCAGTCTGCGAGGCGAGGCTTGACCTCGCGGACTTGTACTGCGGCATCGCCAATGTGCAGCATGCCTATGAGCACGCCATGACGCACATACTGCAGCTGCAGGAAGTGGTGGGGACAGCAGCACAGAAGACAGGCGAAGAGGCGCCGGTGGCCTCTAGTGTGCTTGCGGAAGTCGCCGCGTTGCTCCAGCGAGCAGCGGAGCATCCCGGCGAGGCGCCTCTCGTGGCCGCCATTCGTGCAGCCGCGTGTGCCGACAAGCAATCATCGGCTCATGCTGCCAGCGGTGAAGATGATGGGGATTCGACGGCGGTATCCTCCGACGGCTACCGTGACCCAACGGCGGATGGCTATGCTCCATTGCTTGACTGCAACGATGCGGAAGTAGATGAGATGGATGGTGAGGAGGAGGAGGAGAACAGGGAAGACATGGAAGCGCCGCTAAACGATGCTCATTAATGTGTTTGACGCGCTCTTTCGCTTTTTAATAATGCCTCTTCATCGGAGGGTGGGGTTGCGTTACGGCATCGCATGTTTCTTCTTTTGTTTTGCTTTTTGCGTCGGTTGGTATTGCCCTGCTCTTCTTCTTCATTATACTCCTTGTGAAACGCAAGGGTTGGGGTGGCGGTGAGTGTTTCACCACAACACATTGTAGTTAGCACGCGGGGCGAGTTGGGGACGGCATGTTTCAGGGCGTGACGGCCTTCCTGGAGGCCATTGACGAGCGGGCGGAGCAGCACGCATGGCGGCAGCAGGCGGCGGAGGAGGCGTCAGCAGCGGAGGCTCTCCATGATGATGAAACGGTAGCGTTTGGGGGCAGGCGCGAACTCGATGCGGAAGAAGTTCACTCGCCACTTGCTGCTGCAGCTGCAGCAAAAAGGGCGGAGGGGAGGAATGTGCCGCTGCCGGAGTTCCCGGCGCAGCCCGCCGCGTTCCGCAACCGTCGCGCAAGCTCGCATCTTAAGAGTGGAGCAATGGTTGATGGCGTTGGCCCATCACAAACGCTCAGCCACTACACTCTGGAGGGTGAGGAAGCAACAACAGCAGCAGCATCAATGGGAGGAGGAGGATCAGCTTTGGTGGTCGAGCATGACGCGGAGT
Source organism: Trypanosoma grayi (assembly GCF_000691245.1). Taxonomy (NCBI): domain Eukaryota; phylum Euglenozoa; class Kinetoplastea; order Trypanosomatida; family Trypanosomatidae; genus Trypanosoma; species Trypanosoma grayi. Next base: position 4,231 of record NW_008826560.1, read on the forward strand.
CAGCGCAGCTAAAGCGTAGAGACGAGGAGATCGATACGCTCACGCGTGACGTTCGGCGTCACCAGGCGGCATCGGAGGCAGCGAGGCAGGACCTGTTGCAGCGCTCCCTGCAGGTTCACCAGCTGGAGGAGGCGCTGCGCGAAGTCAACGAACGGTTCAACGAGCACAAGGCCAAGTCGCGCTGCCTATTGGAAGAAAAGCAGCGTGAGTACGAGGCCCTCCGCCACCGGTTGGAACGGGTGCAGGCTGACGGCGATCCCGGGGCCGAGGATGTGGTAAAGGGCACGGACAAGGACGACGTGGCAGCAGCGCGGCAGCGCGTGGAGGAGTTGGAGGCCGCCATCGCCTCTATGGGGGCAGAGCGAGAGCGGCTGCAGGCACAAGTTGCGGCATCCCGCCGTGAGGTGGCAGGCGCACACGAGCAACGCCTCGCCCTCGTGCAGCAGATGGACTTCCTGCGCCTCGACCTGCGTGGCGCGCAGGAGGCTCTCGATAGTGAGGTGGTCGCGCACCAACGCAGCAAGGCACAGCTGCAGGCGCGGCAGCGGGAACTCAATGAGTTGCGTGCGGCGGTAGAGAAGTGCGGCGGAACTTTCACCGTCGCTGGTGCTCTCGTCACGCTGCGCAGCGATGACGGGGACTCGCGCGACCAGCTACTCATGTCCCGCCAGTTGCTGGAGAAGCAGAACATGCTGGAGGCGGCGCTGCGCGATGCTGCTGAGTGGCGACGGCGCTGCGAGCGGGCGACGTACCGCCTAGAGGAGGAACGCACTACACGCGTGGCCGTGTCATCATCATCGGCATCGCAGATAACGCGAGACTCGGCAGAGTTCCGCCCAGCGCTCCTACTGCGGCGTGGGGTTTCAGCCAATAAGGCTGCGTTGTGTGTGCTCGAGTTGGTTGCCGCAGTGGACGCGACAACCCTTCGCATCGGCCGACTGCTGCGTCGGAAGCCCGTCCTGCGCGTCGCTGTGGCCTTCTACATCGTATGCCTGCATGGGTGGATTGGGATGATGATGATGATGGTGCCAAGGGCGGTGGAACATGCTCATGCTGCTGCAGAGAGTCCATGATGAGGAGATTGAGGTTGCTTGAGTTTCTTCTTGAGTGTTTTTTTTTTGTTTGTGTTGTGTGCAGTGTCCCCTCCTCCTCCTCCTCCTCTGCGAGTTGCCATTTGTTTGTGCGTGTTCGCCTCTGTGTGTGTGTATATGCGCTGAATTCTTCCCCCACCACCCCGTCATTCATGTTGTGCGTCTAGCCGAAGAGGGAAGCGCCGCTCCTTCACACATACACACCCCCAGAGAGAGAGAGAGAGAGAGAAAGAAAGACACGGACGGAGCGGCGTCGCGAATGGAGCTTGTAGACCCCGTGCTTCCCCCCACCGACCGTGCGGTGCAGGAGGGGCTGCGCCTGCTCGAGGCCCCGATTGTCGTCTTCGCCGAGACGGCGGCGGAGCGTCGCCGTCGCCTGCACAAGCTGATGGTTGAGGGGGGCTACGGCAGTGTAGAGGCGCTTCGCAAGAGATACCAGACACCATTAGGGCCATCTCAGCCGATGCAGAAGCAGCAGCAAGATGTGGGTGGCCAAGGTGCATCCAGGCCGTTAACGTGCCCGCGCACAAAGGAGATGCACACAAGGGCGTCACCGGAGCTTGTGGAGAGGCGTACAGCATTGCTGCCGCTCACATTGGCACGTGCCGAGCAGCGTATCGCGGGCCTAAAGGAGGCGTTTGTGGCATCCGCCTCCGTTGTTCGTCCTGCTCATCAAGCAGCCGTTGAGCACCTGCGACGCATGCGCCTGACAAAGTCTGTTCGCAATGTCAAGATTGCGAACAGCAGCGGCGATAGCTCTTCTTGTGTCGCCGGCACTCTCTGCATGCCGTTCACCTGCTGCGCCGCAGTACCCACGCTGCCACACACCGTGGTCACAGGCGCAGCGGATGGTGTCGTGACGCTCTGGGACACCGCCGCGTGCCTACCGCGGGCAAGTGTCTCCAGCTGCGAGAGCGGCTGGGGCCGCGTGCAGCACCTTGCGGCGCACCCAACAGCACCGCTGGTGTTCTCTACCACGATGTTCGACAGACGCATTGCCGCGTGGCGCGTCGGCGGGACGTCGTGTGTCAGCGAGGCGGAGGAGGAGGAGGAGCGTGGTGTTGGTGAACTCTCCTCCCTCGAGCGCGTCTGCGTGAGCGAGGCGGGGCATACCGCCCGCATTCAGCGCCTTGCCGTGGACCCTACCGGCACGCTGCTCGCCTCCACCAGTGACGATGCCAGCGTGTGCGTGTGGGACGCCGCTGCCGCCGCCCCGCTGCGGCACCTGTTGACGCAGGACGGCTACGAGACGGCGCGCGGCACGCTCGA
>NW_008826561.1:0-3248 GCF_000691245.1 Trypanosoma grayi
CAGGAGGATCTCCTGCGCGAGGCGGAGAACCTCACCCGCACCATGCTCGACAGTATCTTCGCCAACAACAGCAACAAGAGACCCGCATCTGGCGCCGACAAGAACGGCGACAACGACGCTGCTGCTGCTGCTGCCGCTGTTGCGGTAGCGGCGCTGCAGGAGGATGACGGTGACGACGCGACGATGGGTGGGGCGGCGCTGGAGAGTTCCCTGTCACTCCTTGACACGCAGGGCGGGCGACGGCCGTTGCGTGACTACCAGCGCTCGGCCCTGCGATGGATGACGAATCTCTACAGCAAGAAGCTGAACGGCATCCTCGCGGACGAGATGGGGCTTGGCAAGACGATCCAGACCATGGCGCTGCTCGCCTACTTCGCTGAGTACCGGAACGACTGGGGGCCGCACCTCATCGTCGTGCCCACAACTGTTGTGCTGAACTGGAAGGCGGAGTTCCAGCGGTGGTGCCCCGGGTTGAAGGTGCTCGTGTACATTGGTGGCCGCAAGGAGCGGCACCGCCTGCGCAAGGGGTGGATGAGCGAGGACGCCTTTCATGTCTGTATCACGTCATACAACCTTGTCGTGTTGGACCGCGCGGTGTTTCGCCGGCGGCCGTGGGGTTTTCTCGTGCTTGACGAGGCGCACCAGGTGAAGAACTTCATGAGCAAGAAGTGGCAGTCGCTCTTTGACCTGCAGACGGAGTACCGCCTCCTGCTGACAGGCACGCCGCTTCAGAACTCCATCATGGAACTGTGGTCCCTTTTCCACTTCCTCCTGCCGTCGGCGTCGGCGTTCAAGTCGAACGAGGAGTTCCGCGAGTGGTTCAGCAACCCGATGGAGGACATGGTGACGGGCCGCGCCTCGCTCAACGAGGAAATCGTGCGCCGTCTGCAGGCCCTGCTGCGCCCATTCATGCTGCGCCGACTGAAGAAGGATGTGGAGTCGCAGCTCCCGTCCAAGACGGAGAAGGTCGTCATGTGCCACCTCTCACGGCGGCAGCGGCTGCTGTACGACGACTACATGCAGCTCACGGAGACGCGTGAGCGCATCCGCGGTGGTGCTGGCGGCGTGCTCGGAGTTCTGCTGGCGCTCCGCAAGGTGTGCAATCACCCCGACATGTTTGAAGAGCGCCGCACTCTTTCACCTCTGGGACTCGATAGCCTTAGTGAGATTATCATGGACGTGCCGCGTGACGTCTTGCTGAGGGAGAATGACTACAGGGGGTGTTACAGGTTTCAGAAGTGGCGCCTATGCGTGGACGACGTGGCACTTCCGCTACAGCGTGAAGAAAACGGGCAGCATCCTCAGCAGTGGCAGAAGCGCGATGCCTTGTTTGATGACTCCTGGTTGGAGTGCTCCTGGTTGCAAACGCTGCGTATTGAGCAGCCATGGGGGACACAGCATCAGCAGCAGCAGAAGCTGGAGCGGTACTCGCCCGAGAACTTCCGCTGGCCACCTGAAGCGCCAGCCGCGCGTACACTGAGCGCGGAGAATGGCGGTCTCAGCGAGGCTGTGTGGTCAATGCTCTGTGAACGCGTGCAGCAGCAGCAGGCGTGCATCCTCCGTCGCCGCCGCACCACCGCCGCGATTCAGGCGCAGCGCTACCGCAGCATGGAAGCCGCCGTATGCGTGTGGTACCCGCGCTGCCTGCAGCTCACACCGTCCGCCGCACGGCGTCTCCCGCCGTCGCTGCACCCAACTATTGCACAACGTGTGTGTGCTATCATGCCGATTGCACGCAAGGTTGCAGTGTACGTGCCACGAGTGGCGGCGACGCACCCACCGCGCCTGCGCTGCTTTCTCCCCGTCGCGCACTATCAGCCGTTCCGCGCGCCCTCGCGGGAGAGTCTCGCGCCGCTGCTTGCGTTGGCGTCGCCACAGCTGCTGCTGCAGAACCGCCATACGAGGTGTGGGGTCTTCGACGCCTCCTCATTTCTCGCCGAGCTCTGGCCTCTCCATGTTCGGCGCTGCTTCAGCTTTCCCGACAAGCGGCTGTTGATCCACGACTGCGGCAANCTGCAATTTCTCGAGCACGCCCTTAAGCAGATGCGGCGCGAGGGCCACCGCATGCTTATCTTTACGCAGTTCGTTCACATGCTGAATATTCTTGAGCGGTTTCTTGCAATCATTGGCATTCCGTACCTCCGCATTGATGGTAGCACGCAAGCGGAGCGGCGACAGGCGTTCGTGGACCGCTTCAACGAGGATGAACGCATCACTTGCATGATCCTGTCAACGCGCTCCGGTGGTATTGGGCTCAACCTGACGGGCGCCGACACCGTTATCTTCTACGACAGCGACTGGAACCCAACGATGGACCTGCAGGCACAGGACCGCTGTCACCGCATTGGGCAAACAAAGCCGGTGACCATCTACCGCCTCATCAGTGAGCACACGGTGGAGGAGAGCATTCTACAGAAGGCACGGGAGCGAAAGAAGCTCAACAATGTCGTCATCCGCGGTGGGCAGTTCCATGCAATGGCTGGGGTGGAGGAGATGTATGAAGACAGCAGTGCGGCCTTGGCGGCGCTGTCGAACCCCGTCCGGCTGCGGAGCTTCTTTCACGACCTGGACGAGGACGCCACCGTTGTGGAGGACACGCAGCCGTCAAGCGTGGCGTGGGCAAACAACAAGAGCCAGAATGACGTTGGAGGCTGTATAAACGGTGATGAGGTGGACATTCGTGCGGAGATGATGATGGTGGAGGACCAGGAGGACCGTGAAGCGCAACAGAATGTGGAGGAGGAGCTGCGGGAGCTGGAAGAACAGAAGCGCAACGATGAAGCCGAGTTGGACGACGAAGAGGGGGACGATGAAGAGGAAGATGGTGAAGAAGATGAAGAGGAGGAGGATGAAAATGGCCGACGACGGCGTCGTCGTCGTCGTCGTTGTCGCCCCCATCAGCAACAGCAGCTGGAGAATGAGGAGGAGGCGCTGCGAGGGCTTCTGCCTTCTGGCGATGCCGGTGTCGCAGATGCCGCGTCGCGTGGGGTCTCGCCGGCGGTGGTGCAGAGGCGGCGCGACATTTTGCGTCGGCTCCGCAGCCCACTCGATCGGCTGCTGTCGCTGCGCTTCGGCCTCTGCCACCCGGTGGAGGCGCGACAGCGGTATGACACGCTGTGTGAAAGCTACACGGCGCAGGTGGGCGAGGATGAACTGCCCCCCTTCACAACGGCATTTCAACTGTGAGCGATGTTTATTGCTCGTTCATAAAAGCGGCGTACGTGTATTTTTGTGCGTCTCTCTCTCTC
>NW_008826561.1:3341-5330 GCF_000691245.1 Trypanosoma grayi
TCTCTCTCTCTCTCTCTCTCTTTGAGCCATCTCTGCGCACATATTGTATACGTGTGGTGTTGCGGCTGGTGCGTCCTCCTCCATTCAGTAGCCAGAGCAGGGGAGCATAGATAAACACACACACAGACACGAACACCCCGAGAGAGAGAAAGAGAGAGAGAGCGAAAGAGGTAGTCATTGGCCTATTCCTAGGAGGTCGCGTGCAGTCCCATGACCATCCAGCAAATTAACCCTGCAACCGGCAAGGCGCTGGAGCCCGTCGAGCCCAACCACCTTGACGACGTGGTTGTTGCTGTCAGGCGAGTTCGTGACGCGCAAAAGGCGTGGGCGTCGCTCTCCTTCAAGGAGCGAGCACAGCACGTTGAAAAGGTAAAGCGCTTCCTCGCGGACAACGCGGAACGTGGTGCCAGCATAATCTCGCAGTGTAGTGGTAAGACACGACACGACGCGCTCGCCACGGAGATCCTGCCAGGTGTGATGGCATGCGACTGGTATGCCAAGAACACAGCCAGCGTCCTCGCACCGCAGAAACTGTCGTGTGGAAACATTCTCTTCGCCAACAAGTCGAACACACTGCAGTACATCCCCGTTGGCGTTGTCGGCATCATCTCGCCGTGGAACTTCCCCTTTGCGATTCCCTTTAGTGAGATACTCATGGCGCTGATGGCCGGAAACGGTGTCGTGCTGAAGGTGGCGACGCCGACGACGCACGTTGGTTACTTCATCGAGGAGTGCGTCAGCGCCGGTGGCTTCCCGCCCGGCCTCTTTGTCCACGTCGTGCTGCCGGGCGGGGACATTGGCCCTGCGATGCTGAACGCCGGCGTCGACAAGCTCTTCTTCACCGGCAGCGTACGTGTCGGCAAGGAGCTCATGGCCCTCGCCGCGCAGACACTGACGCCGGTGTCGCTGGAACTCGGAGGCAACGATCCAATGATTGTGTTGGCCGACGCCGCGGTGGAGCGGGCGGTGAACTGCGCGCTGTGGGCGGGTTTTCAGAACGCCGGGCAAGCCTGCGCCGGTGTCGAGCGCGTCTACGTGCATGAGTCTATCTACGACGCGTTCCTCGCGCAGCTGTGCGCCAAGACACGGGCGCTGCGGCACGGGCCTGACGTTGACTTCAACGTGGACATTGGCGCCGTGACGACAAAGTCGCAGTGGCAGACGATCAAGGAGCACGTGGAGGACGCCGTTGCGCATGGTGCATGCATCGCCGCACAGAGCACGGCGACCGGCAGCGTGTCGCGCGGCCTTTTCTACCCCGCCACGGTGCTAACCGGCGTGACCGCTGACATGCGTGTGATGCGTGAGGAGACGTTTGGCCCCGTTCTGCCGGTTGTGCCGTTTGCGACGGAGGCGGAGGCGGTTGCCATGGCGAATGACTGCAGCTTCGCGTTGACCAGCAGCGTTTTTTCCAGCAGCAGTCGTAACGCCCGCCGCGTGGCAGAGCAGCTCCAGAGCGGTGTTGTTAGCATCAACGATCACCTCTACTCGCACGGCGTCAGTGAGGCGCCGTGGGGCGGGTGGAAGAACAGCGGCATTGGCCGCACACATGGTGCGCTGGGGCTGCGGGAAATGTGCAACGTGCGCTGCATCAACGATGACCGCGCCCCAAGTTGNGCGGCATTGGCCGCACACATGGTGCGCTGGGGCTGCGGGAAATGTGCAACGTGCGCTGCATCAACGATGACCGCGCCCCAAGTTGGATGCTGCACCGCAATCTGTGGTGGTTCCCGCAGAGCCGTGAGTCATACGACATGCTGTTGCACGCGGTTGCGCTGGTGGCGCCACGGAACATATTTCACCGCATGGCCAGCGCCATCTCGCTGTTGAAGCGGGTGGGTGTGATGCTGAGGCCGTGGCGTGTGATCACGGATGGCGGGGAGGCGAAGAAGAGTGCAACCGTCTCTGCGGCAGATGCCACGCGTCAAAAGAATGCGTAGACGCACGCGGTGTCGATCCTTGTGTGTGTGTGTGTGTGTGTGTGTGTGT
>NW_008826561.1:5583-6590 GCF_000691245.1 Trypanosoma grayi
AAAAAAAAAAAAAAAGAATGTGCGACTGCAGAGCTCACAACAGTATCACTTTTCTGTCTATTGCCCACCTGGGGATTGGCTCTGGGTGGGCGGGGTGGGGGCACATGGATTGGACTCTCCGTCTCTTCACATCTTTGTGCGTCTCACACCCCACGCAATGAAACAAACAAGCAGAGATCGAACGTTCGCACATTAGGCTGCCACGTATACAAACAGCAGACCCATTCCTCAACCAAGCGAGGCAGCAAGCAGCAACATACGGTGGGCAAAGTCGACAGATGGAGGTCGCCTTCACCGTCTCCCCGGGTGAGCGGCAGCACGTGGAGTACCTCGCCGACCTCTTCGCCATCATCATGGCGATCGAGAAGGTTGAGAAGGCGATGCTGCGCGACTTGATTACGCAGGAGCAGTATGACACAGTCATACGCCGTCTGCTCGAGAAGTACACCTCCACAGTGTCGCACCTCGAGCAGAGCCACAACCCGCACTATACCACTATCGAATCCTTCTGGGAGAACTACGGCTCCAAGTGTCCAGCCGCCCGCACACGGATTCAGCTCGGTCTCAACGGCGAGAAGCAGCAGAAGGAGCGAGATGGACGCGTGGACCCGCGTCTGGTGCTGGAGTGTGGGCAGTACTTCATCACGCTAATGGACTGCCTGAAGCTGCAGCAGACGGCGGTGGACCAGTTATACACGCTTCTGACGGATCTCATTCAAGGCCTGACACGGCTGCGGGTGACGGAGCGGGACTTCTTTAGGCCCCTCGTGTCGTGGAAGGAGAAGCTGGACACCATGAGCGCCTCGGACGAGCTCAATGAGAGGGACACGCGTGAGTTCGCCTTTGTGCTGGAGCGGGGCTACCAGGCCTTCCACGCGTACCTCGGCGAGACCACTACGAGGACGAGGGCGTGAGATGGATACACGGGAATGGGGGAAAGCCAAAGCATATATATCTGTGTGAAAAAGAGGTAGAGGGTGTCTATATATATATATATATATATATAT
>NW_008826562.1:0-6570 GCF_000691245.1 Trypanosoma grayi
TGTGGAAGTACGTGCGGTACTGCGGTTACGGTGCCCTGTATCAGTCGAGCCGCGGCTACAATGTGCGGGCTCTGCGCCGGGGCGATGACCCGCACGCGCCACGGCACAGAGGCAAGATTGAGGAGTCCGAAGACATTGGGAACGTAGTGCTGTTTCACAAGGGGCGCTTTGTACCGATTCTGATGCCAGGAAAGGACTTGGTGCAGCACCTGCACTTCGCCCACATTGTGTCTATGCGGGACAAGGTGACGAATATGACGCTGAACGTCGCGTGCGTGCAATTCACAGCCGGTGAATCGAACGAGGCGGCGCAGATACGCCTGCAAGAGGCTCAACAGACACTCAAGGTGATCGATGCCTTAAACCGCAACGACGCCGATCGCGCCCACATGTCCAACGTGATCTGCGGTGATTTCAATAACGTAGATGACGAGGAGGGGTGTGTGCAGTTGATGCGGGAGCGTCTCTTCTCCACATACGATGTGGTTGGTGGTCCACGGTGGACGGCGTGGTTCCATGAGGACCCGCAGGCTGGAGCAGGGTATGCCAAGTACTACGCCTGCAACCGTGAGTGCTATGAGCGCACCAATCCAACAAGGCGGGCCGAACGTGAGGTGGCCAAATACACGAGGAAGGACAACAAGGGTAACAGAAGCAGTGAGATGACGAGCGGTGGTGCCGCGACGGCAAAAGAGTCGCCATCCGCCGCAGAGGTGGGCGGGGAGGAGTGTAGAAGTGCAACTGTTGCGGAAGAGCTGCAGTCACCCAAGGAGGGAGAGGCGGGAAATGAGAGGGGGGCAAAAGAAGAGGATGGGGTGCGAGAGGATGCGTTGGCGATGAGGAAGTCGTCGATGAGGGCAAGCGGAATCATTTGCCGCACACAGGACTTTGTCTTCTATGACCCTCAGACGTTGGCTCTCCACCAGGTGCTCGACGTGCCGGAGGAGGCGCAGATCAGTGAGCAGCAGCTGCTGCCGTGCAGCGGTCACCCATCGCACCACATCCACCTCGTGGTTGATGTCTCATTCACCGACGTGTCGCCCGACACTGGTGCCAGGTCACTCAAGGATTAGCGTGCAGTGTGATGGGGATATAGTGTGGTGGCGGAGAAGTGGCAAGCGGAGCCTCACTATGTGTGTGGTGTGTGTTGAGATGTGCCTCTGCCTTGATTTTTTTTTNTCTTCTCTGCGTTGATGGGGTTTCCTTCGTGCTGTTGTTATTAATTCTTGCTGTTGTTGTTTCTGGTGTTTCCGCCGGTATCTGTGCCTTTTTTTCTTGGTCTTCTTTTCTTTGTTCTCTCCTCTTGTGTGTGTGTGTGCGTCCCTGCCTCGCTCCCCACGCCCTCCCACTTACACACACGCCCCTTCTGCGCACATGAGCCCCACACCGAAAGGGTGCTGTATCATCACGATGAGGTCCAGTCACGGTGGCAAGATGGAGCTGCGCAACCTCCCCACGGAGGAGCAGCGGTGGCAGTTTTTGGAGCAGATCTACGCCAACTACGACGAGGTCAACGCACAGCAGAAGGAAATAGCTGAGCGGAAACGCATGATGGGAGTGGAACTCATCCATGCTAACAAGGAGGAAATTCACAAGATTTTGTTCAGTGGCCCCTCCGCCGCGTCCACTCGCATAGGCGACTGGGACACCTACGAGAAGGTGGAGCACCTTCTTAAAAAGTTTGTCTACTCACGAAGCCAGAATATGTTCAAGGCCCCCGCAGCAGAAGTCGCCTTGAACGATCGCATTGACATCCTGACGAACAATATCACCGACCAAAGGCAGCGAAACACCTTTCTGGAGACGTCTCTTGCTTCTGTGCAAGAGGAACTGGCAGGGTTGATGGATCTCCTGCAGAAGAAAGAGAAGGAGTTAAAGACGGTCAAGACAGAGTGTCTGGTGAAGAGCCTCCAGGCGAATCAGCTGCAGCGGGTGTGTGACAGCCTCAAGGACTCTGCGAAGATGGATGAAAAAGCAATCTGTAAAGACATGCGCATTCTCATCAATGTTAACAGAGCAATAGAGCGAGAGAACGTACGACTCCGTACCGCTCTGAATGCGAAACTTTACTCAACCGGTGGTGGTGGTGGTGGTGCCAAGACGCATGCAAAAGGGGGTACGAAAACATCGTCCACCGATAAATCTACCAAGCCGCGGACGGAACGCGGTCATGCCATGGCCACTAAACCACTCTCGCATACGACGAATGGGTCCAGCATTGCGGGAGAATTGGGGGACGCGGCTGCTGCGACAAACTCTACATATGAAGGAATGCAGAGTGGCAGTGATGAGTCATTACACGGGCTGGCGGAATGTGTGCTCAATGTATACAAATTCTCAGACGGAATCAGCGGTGCGCCGCGTTACCTCGAGACAGCATCAGATGAGGAAAGCGGTACCGAGAGCGACTCCACAGACAACGGTGGCCGCGAGTCTTCCGACGGCGAGGGCGTGAAAGTTTTTGCAAGCGACGCAGCCAGGAGACGTTTTATTCGTAAGCAAGCTCCTATTACTGCAGTGCTCATGCAGCTGAGCGCAGAGCGTGAAATGTGGCGGTGCCGACTGGAGGCGGAAGTAGCCAATGGGATGTCTCTGCTTGACCATGACGCCAATGTAAAATATACCACCCTAGCCGAGAGACAACTCTCCGGTATGGTTGGTCGTGGATTTAGCAGAGGTCGAAGTAGCGCACAAAGTTCGTTGGCAGGTAGTGGATCTCGTGCAGGCTCATCAGATGGCGGTTTCAATGATTCTTTTGCTGGAAGTGATGTAGGCAGTGACCGGGGCAGTGGCGTACTGCGCGCTGCAGGCTGTGGGGGTGGTCCGGCCCATAGTAACACGGATGCTTCGCTTTTTGCGGGTCGCAGGAGCCAAATAGCCTTTCTTGGTGAAGATCATATGAGCAGTGATCCTATTGGCGTAGAATTATCATCTGACGTCCTTGCTTCATCCAGTGGTGACCTGGAGAATGTTGTGTTCCAACGTGGCGAGGTTTTTTCAGACAATAAAAGGAACATGGATTCCACGCTCCGACGCGGCGAGGGTGCTTTCTTCAGTAGAGAGCATAAACAGGGGATCTCGTTTCGTGTTGGTGGAAATTCGTTGCTGGGTGCGCAACCCACGAGTAAAGTCATCCCAGATAGCACAGTTGTATTCAAAGAGTATGAAAGTGCAGAACCGTCAGAGGATAAGAAATTGCAGGATTCTGCGGAGCAGCAAGAGCGGGTGTCGCCCTGCAGGAGCCCCTCCGCGCGACCTGCAAAGGTTGGCGGCCGCCGTCGACCAGCGGGCAAGGCGAGCTCAACGGCCCACCCCACCAGCGATCTTGTAACTACCCCGCCAAGACGAAATGAAAAGGCAACAAAAAAATCTGACACAGAGCCGCAGCGAGGCAAAGCGAAACAAGCGAACGCGACTGCACATCGACGGCCGTCCCCTCAAAGGAGCAAGAAACCTGAGGCACTTGAGCACCCCGCCGAGAGCCCCGTATGCACCACCGTCAGTCCACCAAGAGAAACCCACAGCCCGGGGAAGAAAGTGTTTGGCGCTGAGGTCGCTGACGCATATGCTAAGATAAATAGGCTTGCAGAACCTGGTGGTATTCTTCACGATATGAAACTCGAAGTAGTGAAAGTTCGAGACGATTACCACGCTATGCGCTCCGAGATGAATGACCTCTTTCGTCTTTTGGGGCATTGCGTTAGTACGTTGCAAGGGCAGACAGAAGAACTGAAGCGTGGTGTCGAGGAGGAAAGCAACGCTTTCGTGTCGGCTACGGCAGAAGATGTGGTGCGCAACATGGTGGAAGAACGGGTGTTTGACAGACTTGAAGATCACGGCATTGTTCTCCAGACGCACCCGGGTCCTTCTTCGCGCCTTACCGATGAGCAATGGGCGCAGAATCAACTGTACGATGTTATTCTCAAGACATCCCGGGATAAAATTGCCGGGGAAATACTAAAGAATAACGACAAGCGTGGGGAGAAGCATGAAAAGAAGCATGAGATGCGTCTACAAAGTCCTGGGCGTCCCTTGTTGCATCGCGAGACACCCGGGCAAGCGCAACAAGAGCAACCGCAGCAACCGGTTTCACCGCGCCGCGTCGCCGTAGAAGCCGTCGTCAGTGGAGCAAAGCCTTTGGGTGAGAAAAAAGGAGGTGTTAGCCACACTGGCCACCACTTGTCATCTCCCCGATCTATTACTAAGCTGGCACATGTCTTGTTGGGCTCTGAGGCGTCACAGCTGGAGTTGCCAAATGACCAAAAAGCCTGTGGCAGGTGGCACACTGATGACGTTGATAAATTCAGGGAGATGTCAACAAGTGTTGGTGAAGGATCGCCAGAATACCGGAAGAAACCAGCGCCGGGTGGGTTTCCTGCCTGGGGTGACGTCGGCCACCGTACTGGTGAGGAGAGTCCCATAGAATATGGGTCTCCCACAACTGGCGCGGGGGCCAGAAGGGGAATATGGGCACAGGTTCCCGTGGAAGCGCAGAGGCGTCTAATTCTTGCCGGCAACAATTACTTCGTAAGCCCCATTAATCACCGCGGTTTGAATGTAGATGTGCAGAACAGCCGCAGAGGCCCCGGTCCCCTGCCCAAGCGTTTTGAGGGAAATATATTGGAGTACCTAAGGGCGCTCAATCAACACAGGGATCTAGGAAGCGTTGAAGACATGGCCCCGATTGTCTACAGATACGATTTCAGAGCAGCCCTCGAAGAAACCAGAATGAATCTGCAAAACACTGTCCGCTCGGCTGCTGTCCGTCTACGAGGGCCGGGCTTTAACAGAGTCTTTGAAGACAAGATTTTGCCGTACGCAAGAGCAGCCAAAAGCTTGCAAAACGGGCAGCGGATGGCGCCGTGGATGCTCGCAGCCATTCGCCAGTTGCGAGCAGAAGAAGAAAGAAGGAATAAGAGAGCAAATCATCTCCTGATGCATAGGATCGCAACAAATTTACGTGCTAGGCGTTTACTGAAGAGCAACCTCTGCAAGGGCTCCGCTATGGCCTCCTATGTCGTTGTCCTCTGGGAGAAGTGGATGGATCGATGGCAGAGAAAGCGTGCGACATTAAAGATGGAACAGGGGACCGACCTTAACCGGTTGCTGGATTTGATAACGGCCAATATGTGCACTCGATCTCGGCTGCAGTCTGATAAGGAGGAAAGGAGGAAAATGAGGGATATGAGGAACCCGCTTTTGGACCCAAGTAGTGCACACTTCAATGATGCACGGTTCCCTTCACAAGAGAAGTGATCCAAACTATCAGGGGCCGTTTTTTTTGTGTTTGGCTGTGACGTGTGTTTCCTTTTTTTTTGTAATTTGTGTGTGTCATCTTTCAATTGCTCTTTTTTTTTGTTTGTTTGTTTGGCCCTTCCAGTCAGTGCCGCATATGAGCATTGCTGGCTGCTTTCAGTACACATACGCCTCTTTTTGTTGTTGTTAATGTTGGTGGCGTTCTTTGTGCGTTTTGTTCCTTCACAGTTGGCCCTCGCAGGAGGCGAAGATGAGCCGAGGGATGTCCTCCAACAAAAAAAAAAGGTGGAGGCTTGAGTCAACGATCCAGATGTAAACCAATCCGCCCCACCCCCCTCTGCGAGGAAACAAGCATGTAGAGTGAGAAGCAAACAAAAAAAAACGAAACAAATGGAGCTCGTTGAGAATGCACCCCATCCGTAACAAACAAGCACACACAAGCACCTGGCGCGCCGATCGCTCCCAAGACATGGTGTGTGCCGCCGCGGTGTGGTGTATTTTCCCTTTACCTACCCCACATTTTTTTTCACGCCAGCGTCCACCACATCCCTGCCGCTGCGGTGCTCTTTCTTTCATTCCCTCATGCTTAGCGTGCTGGGGCGGAGGGGAATGTCCTCTAAAAGAATCCCACCCGGTGCGGGCGATCGACGGTGGCGGTGAGCAGCGGAGGCATCCTGCGAACGAGCACCTCCACTCTTCCCCCCCCCCCCCCNACCGCGCCCCCCCCCCCCCCCCCCCCCCCCCCCCCCCTTCCACTCTCCGTGGAGGCTGCTTTCTCCCCCCGTCTCCTTCACCTCAAAAAAAAAAGGAAATGTCCGGTCCCATCGCACAAGGGTCCGGTATACCCCGTCTTGCCGGGGGAAAGGTGTGCGCACGCATAGTCCGTCTCCTGGGGAATTGCGCGGCGCCAGACCCAGAGCACAATATAGGGTGAGGATGGGCAGCGTCTTTCTGCGACACAGTATGGCCTTTCCAAAGCCAAATTAACCGGTGGCTCGTGCAGATAGCAGCTGCCTCGTCTTGCAAATCGGGGCAAAACGAGACGCGCTGTGAGCCCTCTACCCGGTGCCCGTACATGTCAAGGGTCTGCGAGGCATCGAAGTACAGTAGTTCAACGCATCCTCCACCTCGTTATCAGCACTTGATGCCGGGCAATGCAAAGCTTGTAAAATAATTGCCGGCATTCACAAAGGTAGCCGCACAGAAGATGCTTTACTTGAGGCCAGCCTGCGGCCGCTAAGTGCGACGGTACTTACTCGTAGCCTCAAATATATGCTCCTGTGCGAAACGCGAGGGGAGGGGTGGTACGTGACA
>NW_008826563.1:0-4415 GCF_000691245.1 Trypanosoma grayi
TATATATATATATATACATATACGTATAAGGGCCTTTCTGGCAGCATCTTCTCTCATCCATTCAACACGGCCCTTCTTCCTGTTGCGTCGCCTTCAAGAAAGTGTGTAGCTCTTACATCTATCATTATTAATATGTTTACTACCAGTACGAGGGGTAGTAGTACTGGGATCCTGTGTTGTGTATGTGGGGGGTGCATTGTGCTTCTCTTCGTATCTACCTCTTTTGTCCTCTGTTGCTTCTCTCTCTATCTATCTATCTCTTTTTCGCTGTGTGTATGCGTGTTCGTGCAATACCGCGGAGAGGGAAGAACCCAAAGAGGCAGTGCGCAGAATCAGCACGTAATACACGGGCATGCCACCGAAGCAAGACAACGTCCAGCGGCTCCTCGCAGCGGAGCAGAAGCGAAACAAAATTATCGCGGACGCGAAGGCGCGCAAGCAGGCAAAGGTGAAGCAGGCAAAAGTGGACGCGGAGCAAGAGGTGGCGGCCTTCAGGCGCGAGAAGGAGCAGGAGTACGAGCAGTACAAGGTGCAGCAGCTCAGTGGCGCCGACGTGGAGAATGTGACCCTCGCCCGTGAGACGGAGCTGCAGCTGCAGGAGCTCCGCACGCTGACGGCGCAGCGCATGGATAAGGTCGAGGGGATGATGGTGTCGTTGATTGTGCAGTGAGAACAGAGGTAAGGAGTGATGGGCACGCGCCCTCGCGTGTGGTGCCCGCCGCTGTTTAAACAGCGGCCTTTTTTTGTGTTTGATGTTTGTAGGAGTCTGCCCGCCCACGCCGAGAGAAGGAAGCAGGACAACGGGGGACGGGTGCGCCGTGGAGGAGGAGAAGGAGGAGGGGACTGCGCGAAGGTGTGGGGCCCTTGCGCCCCCCGCCCTCCGCCCACCTACCCGCGCACGCCGCATCGCCCCATCTCCCTCAGTCTCGTGTCTGCGCTGCTGCTGTCGACGAAGGCGTGTTTTTCTTTTCTCTTTTGTCTCTCTTGATGCCTTTTGCCCTTCGTGTTGTGTGTGTGTGTGTGTGTGTGTGTGTGTTCCCACGCACAAGGGCCAAGGGTGCGTCCAAGGACAAGGTCGATCTTCGCCAGCGGGACAATAATAACAATAAAGGGCACAAACTCAGGCGTGTCACTTCTTTTCTTCGCGAAGGGAATTTTTTTTTTTTTAAAGGAGAAACGAGAAGGATCGGGCTATATAGGTATTGTTATTGGGGTCGACATTACGGCTATCACCGCTAGTAGTAGTGAGAACGTTACTATTAGTGTGTGTGTGTGTGTGTGTGTGTTTCCAAGAAAAAGAAAAAAAGGGAAATCAAGAAGGGGAGGGGGTGTGAAAGAGGGGAACCTTTATCGTCGTTCTTTCTTCGGCCGCAACGCTTCCCTGCTCGGTAGTCCTGTCAACATCAGCAGAAAGAGGGTGTGGGTGTAGTGGTAGTGTTCGGCGGATTTGGCGAGATGGAAGACGCGGGCGCGAAAAAACAGAGGCGGGTGCCGCTGCGGGATTGGCTATTTGCGTGGGAAGTCATTGCGTCGTGTAGCAAGCCGGCCACCGTCTGCCTGCTGGAGTCGCTGTGCCGTGATGTGCGTGATGCTCTGGCAGCCAGTTCGACAGGAACGGGCCTCATGCAGCGCTACTGGAATGTGCAGTACCACCGCCTCGTCTGGGAGGAAAGTCACATCGACGCGGCACGGCAGACGCTTAACTTCGCGCTGACAAACAGCGAAGGGCGCAAGGACTGGAAGAAGATGTACCGCGAGGAGCTGCCGCTGTGGGTTGCACGCACCTTTCAGGGATTGGGCGCCAGCAACAACGCCCTCAACGCGGCTAAGGTAATGTTCAAGGTGAAGTCCGCCAATGAGCTGCTCACCGGAGAGGAGCTGGCGAAGCTGGAGCTCACACCCGAGGAGGCGATGGCGCGGCAGCGGGCGAAGAACATGTTGAGTATCGAGGGCGACGAGGCCGAAGGGGCGGATTCGGAAGATGGCGGCACGCGGCGGCGCCAACACGTGACGGACAAGAAGGGGAGGCGCAAGGGCGGCAGGGGGCAGCGCGAGCCGATGAAGGACCCCGCGCTCGGGCTGGAGCGTGTGGACTACAAGATGGACCAGCGCCTCATCAAGCATCGGGACAAGCACAAGAAGGGTGGCACTGGTCGGTGGGACACGTACGGCGGTGGTATGGAGGACGACGCCTGGTAATCGGCACATGGGGGGGGAAGGTGGGAAACGGAGAGCGAATTGCCGCGGTGGCAGTAGGACTTTAGCTGTGGGTAATAAATGCGGTGACGCTGTTGTTGTTACTGTTCGTTTTCTGCCATATGGTGAGACAGAGAAGGAGAGAGGATGTGGGGGGTGACTGTGTGTGTGTGTGTGTTTTTCGTTCGTTGCGATTCCTTGGTGACTGACTGGGCTTTGGGGGGGGAGGGGAGAAGGAGGAGGAGAAAGAGAAAGTCCATGGGGGTGTAGCTCAAGTGGTAGAGCACCCGCTTTAGCATGCGGGGGTATTGGAATCGATACGCAGCTTTTCCGTCAGTGTTGTTTTCCTTCTGTAAGGATGGATTCCTCCCAAATCCTTCCCCTGCTTTTGTTCTCTCTCTCTCTCTCTCTCTCTCTCCCTCCCTCGCTTGGTGCATCTGGGTGAGGAGAGACTTGGAGCTTCTACTAATCCCCCAAAGGATTTGGTGGTGGCAGTAGCAATAGCGGCGGCGAGTGCATGCGGCGGGTGGTACGGAGGCGCAGAAGGCCATTGCTGCTGCTTGCGTTTATCACCGTTGCCGTAGCGTGGGTGCTCCTCGTGTATGCCGCCGTCTCCCTTGTGGAGCCCCGGGTGGCGGTCACGGTGGTGCATGGCCCCGTGCGAAGTGACCAGGCACCACAGGAGGAAGGTGGTCCCTCACGTGAGTCGGTGTTGCAAAGATTAGTGGCATCGGGGTACAGGCGGGAAACAAAGTTCAATTTTGATCGCCGCAGTGAGTGGCGTCGGCCGGAGGGGTCTTGCGCAATGGCTGCGGTGGGCGTTCCCCAAATACCGCAACGACTACACGCGCCCATCGCATACCTCACATGCATCTCAAACGAGGAGTTCGTTGATGGTGCCTTGGTGCTTGGTGTGTCGCTGCGTAAGACCTCCTCATTCCTCCAGGAGGGCGTGGCGGATTTGGTGGTCATCATCACAGAGAAGCGTGTGAGTGAAGCCTCCAAGAGGCGTTTGCTTCGGGAAGGGACATACAACCATGTGTTTGAGGTTCCCTCCTTGGCGTACCGTATTCCATCGAATTCCGGCATCTTCCGCGACACCTTTGACAAGATTTACATGTTCAACCTTACCATGTACGAAAAGGTCGTTTTCATGGATGCTGATATGATCGCAGTGCGGAGCATGGACAAACTCTTCTCAAAGCCCGAGGTGCAAAGACCAGATCATGTCGGCGCTATTGGGGGGAAAGGATACTTCCAAACTGGCATGATGGTCATAGTCCCAACTCAGGAAATGTTCAACTGCATTTACGAGACTTTTATTCATGGGACTCCACCAGACGGCCGCAAGTATCTTGGATCAGGAGCCCGAGACGGGGTTCTGTTGCGCGACGTCTTTGAAAGAAGGTACCATCCTATCAGTAGCAAGTACAGCCGCAATCTTAATCCCCGCTACCGGCTGGATAGGGAGTCTCCAGGAGAGGATCCGATTGTTGCCGTCCATCTGCGCGGCATCGTAAAGCCGTGGTTCAACAGGCATCTGCCAAACCTGCACACCGCGCTTGGGAAAAAGGAATACGGTTTCACATACTTGCACTGGTGGACTCTGTATGAGGAAGAGGTGCACAAGAAGGGCGAATACTACATGAAAGCACAAGAAATGCAGCGCGAGGGTATTGTGTCAGGCGCGCATCCTGTCGTTTTAGACAACGTCACATTTGGCGGCAACCAGTCCACAGAAGGGGGCTCCTTCATCTCCCCTCTCACGCACGTGTGGATGCAGCGTTACTGCGAGAGGGCATACGTACAGCACCTCTCTTCTGAAGACAAGAAGCGTCGCAACCGCACATTGCCCTTTATGCGGAAGATTCCCAGTCCTAGTTTTGGTCTTTCCTGTGAGGCTGTTTGTTCACAGGCAGGTCTGCGCTGCAGCCCGGAGGCTTTGCAGTTTTCGTCGCTCAACAACTGCGAAGAGCTGCGTTCGGTGTTCGGCTGCGACGACTGTGAATTGGGCGTCTACTGGAGGCCGCACCCCGGGAACGACTTTCCGGCACTGGAGGAGGTTACGGAAAACACGAGTACAGGAGGAAAGAATAGGAACACTATGGGGGGGCTCATATGCCGCTACAATTATCTGCATGATGCGCGGAGTCTCCCCAATTGCAGCGCCAGTTACCCGAAAACGCGGCGCTACTGTCCTTGCGTACCTGCGGCCTGAA
>NW_008826563.1:4542-4968 GCF_000691245.1 Trypanosoma grayi
AGAGAGGGATGTACCGCGGCTCAGCGGAAGGGCACTCACATTTAATACGTTCCCCTCTCATTGCCCTCTTGGCTTGCATTGTCTTTCTCTGTCTGTCTTTGCTGGCCGGCTCGGTCTGCGTTGGTGCGGGTGGCGGCGCTGCCACAGTCCTGCGGCGCCACGTGAGAGGCCGCTGGAGTGGTGTGGGAGCCTGTCTGAGAGTGGGAGTAAGGAGTGGTGTTGCTGCGGGCGGCGGCATCGGACTGCGGCTCGCCCGGCTCCTTTTGTTTTTGTTGTTTCTTTTTTGCACGGCGGCCATAAGCCACACCGCGTGGCGGAGTGGTGCGGGTGGCAGCCGCGGTGTCATGCTCACACCCGCTGATTTCAAACCGATGCGGCTTCGGCGCCGCTCTGCGCAGCATGCACGAATGAGCTTTTTTTTTTTTT
>NW_008826563.1:5096-6566 GCF_000691245.1 Trypanosoma grayi
AGTGGATGCAGCGCCTTCGCCGTCCAGCGGCGTTGCTCGTAGGGCCGGCGCTGGAAGCAGCAGCAACGGCAGCAGGCACGGGATGCCACTGCAGCGCCATCGCCACACCCGTTCGAGCGAAATACATCCGCCAGCCAAGCCCGCAGTGGGACGCAGTTCATGAGGACATCAATGCGCACGTCAAAAAACGCATTCCCGGTGAAACACGCGTGGATCGCGTGCGGCGCTTTGCGCGGGAGTGGCGCAACGTGGAGCTCGAGCTCGGCGTCTACAAAGACTCCCGCGGGCGAGAGATTAAGTACCGCAAAACATTTGTGTACCGCTACACGTACCCAAACGCCTTTGACGAATTCTGGTGGCCATGCAAGTGACGAGTGAATGGAATGATGGTAGATTGAGAAGAGTGTATATATATATATATATATNTATTTATTTATTTATTTATTTATATATACGTAGTGAGGGAGAGAGAGAGAGAGAGAGAGAGAGCTGGGGGTTGGGGGTTTGGATTTAGGGAAGCAGGAATGTGGGGCGGTGCTTAGCAGCAGGAAATTTTTATTTTTGTTTGCATCGTCCTTCGCGAGCGGTGGGGGGGAGGGGGGTGAAATTATGTGCGCCTCTGCGGTGCTGTTACTGTCGTCGTTGTTGGGTACTGCTGTAGAGTTGTGGATGTGCGCAGGCGGGGAGTTGTAGTAGTGAATAGAAGTAGTGCTCGGACGCGCGTGTGGTGCCAGCGGTTTTCTGTCGCTTCAAGAAGCAAGATGTTTATNTTGTAGTAGTGAATAGAAGTAGTGCTCGGACGCGCGTGTGGTGCCAGCGGTTTTCTGTCGCTTCAAGAAGCAAGATGTTTATCAGTGAGGGGGGGGAGAGGCACACACGTGCGAGTGGTGTCCAGTTGTCTGTGTCTGTTTGCATTGGCGTGACGCCTTCTTCAGCAACACCACAGTCATCGCCTTTCTTTTCGTCTGCCCCACGGTATGCTGGGCGGGTGTCCTCGCTGCGGCAGAAATGCCGATGTAACAGGTTCGTTTTTTTTTTCTTTGTTGTTGTTGGCTTTTTTTTTTCTTCTTCGCATCGCCTTGCGGCACCGGCAGTGGTGCAGGCGTCAGAACTAGTGCAGGACGGGGTGATGGCTGGGCGGGGTGTGGCCGTGGCGACGTCGCCCATTTCTGCTGCCAGCAACGACGGCTGCGCCGGGGCTGGTGAGTGTGGCGCCGCTGCGCCCAGCAACGATGTCTCGTCAGAGCAGCTTCACCTCATCGCACGCCGCATGAGCCGCGCGCTGCTGCGGCATCCGCAGCTCTCCTCTTTTGACACCGACACGTGCGCGATGTACGGCGCTCTCCGCGACTTCTTCACGCGGTGGTCGGAGCGGCAGCGGCGGGCGGCGTCGATGTGCCTCGCGGCAGAGCAGGTGGCGTGCCTGCTGCAGTACGGCGAGGCGGCAATCCGCAGAGCCGCGCTCGCGGG
>NW_008826564.1:0-6564 GCF_000691245.1 Trypanosoma grayi
TTCACAGCTACCGCGGAGTGTGGTGCAACAGACGATATTAAAAAAAAAAAAAGAAGGAGCGGGGTGAGGAGTCGACTTGATAGAAGCGCGATGGGGAGAAGCAGGGAAGGGCCACCAGTTGCCGCCCCCTCGTCTCCACGCACACGGTCGTTTGTCTTTCTGTTGTTGTTGCTGTTGTGCGTTTCTGCCACTGACCTGCGTGGTGTCTTTCGTTGTCTCGCCGCTTCAGGCATGAAGCCCGCCCCTAAATGCACCTGGGCCCTCTCTCTCTCTTTCTCTTACAGAGCCTCTTACACAGGCACTTACACACATACACATAGTCTTAGCGCGAGGGACGATATACATCAAGTGAGGCGACAATGCTGCTCCGTGTTCGTGGCAACGGCGCCTCTCCCGAGAACTCGCAGGCTGCACTGGTGTACCTGCGCGGCTTCCGTCTGTCGAACACACGTCCGNTGTTCGTGGCAACGGCGCCTCTCCCGAGAACTCGCAGGCTGCACTGGTGTACCTGCGCGGCTTCCGTCTGTCGAACACACGTCCGCCGGTGGGCGTGTACACCAGCAGCAGCACAGAACAGCCGCTGCTGTACTCGCACTTCCACGTCGGCATACAGGCACCGTCAGGCACCTCTGATGCAGAGTTGAGTAGGCAGCTACGCCGTGTCGCGTGGAAGGAGATCTGGAACATGTATGACATTGTCTACGACGAGGTGCGTCTCTTCCCTGATCCAAACATCACTACGGCTATGCTCTCCTCCTCTGCACCTTCCACGGGAAACAGCGAGCAGGAGACCGCTGCCGCAGCGGCAAGCTTTACCCGACTGACGGCGCGTAGCGGGGCGCAGAAAGCCGTTGTGGTCACACATTACCTTGAGAACGGGGATACACTTCGCGGAGAAGACGATGTGAATGCGGAGATTGTTGTACTGGATGCGTCTGCTGTACCACTGGGGGAGGCGGCGACGCGCATTGCTGTAGAGGTCGGCTGGATAGCCGCCTACGCGACCATGCAGGGCGCCTTTGAGAGGGTGGNTGCTGTAGAGGTCGGCTGGATAGCCGCCTACGCGACCATGCAGGGCGCCTTTGAGAGGGTGGCATCGGTGGTGGTGCGCCTGCCGTACGCTTGCGACATCGTGGGGGCGGAGCGGAGCCCTGTTGTGCAGGAGGGGCTGAATTTCATTGGCGAGCACATCGCCTTGCTTGCAAAGAGCTTTACACAGAGGCAGCAGGGTGCTGCGGCGCCTGTTGTTGACGTCTGTTTCATCGGCTCAGGTGAGGCCCAGCTCCAGGGGACACTGACACGCCTCTGTTCCCGCCACCAGGCGAGTGACACGGACGACCAGAACCAACAAAAAGTTGCTGTCTTCATTGGCGATCACCACCAACAGCAGCAGCAGAATGAGCAACGTGAGCTATTGCAGTCTATTGCATCATCGCTGGAAGTGAACGTGTGCCTCGAGGTGGTGCCGTTGAAGTGTTTGCTGGAAGGCGGTGAGGAGCCGTGGGACCCGGCAACAACTCGTGAGAATCAGGTGCTGAACTTCTGCCCCTGCTGTGGGCACTGCGGCGGCCACTAAAGCGTAAGTAACAGCCACAACGGCGGGATGAGGAGGGGGAACAGGAGAAAAACTGAACGCGGAGGTGGTGCCGTTGCCTGAGGCCCCCACTTCTCAAGGGTGGGGTGGGGTAGGGGGGGGGGCACGAAGGCGAGCAAGACACAAGAGTAGACCGCCAATGATCACAACGCCGTGAACGTGGGCGGTGGCGGGATGGGTGCGTGTGTGTGTGTGTGTGGTCGTTCTGCGGTTTCTTTTTCTTTTTTTGCCCCCCTTTCTTTTTCGTTGCTCAATGGAAACCGCATGTCGCTAACTTTATGCCTGTTCTTCTACAGAGCCGGTCCTTTAGCTGTCGGTGCGGCGTGATTCTTTCCCCGCCACCCCCTCCCTTCTCTTTCTTCTTCTACTTGCCACCAGTGTGCCACACGAAACATACGCCCCTGCAGAAGAACGACAGGGCAGCGCCGTAGGCTTTCGTGAAGCGTAGCAGCAGGAGACGTGCGTGCAGCACGACTATCACCACCTCAGTGTAGTCGCTGCAGCGTCAGGAGCTGGGGTACGCCACAGCAGGAAACATCAAGAAGCTTGAAGGGAGCACAAAGCCGCATCCTTTCGTCCCTCCTTCCTTCTCTTCCATCTTACTTCCTCTAGAGGCGCGGCCATGCCCCGTGGCGCCGGTGATCCCCACGAGAATTATCTCTCCCGCTACCGGCTGCGGCTTCTGACGGACGAGTGGCTCGAAGCCGTGGCGCAGGCGCGGCCGGCGGACCCTTTCTCGTACCTCGTTGGCCTCATCGAGGACTACAGCCGCGACGGCCGAGGCCTCGTCACGTGTGAGAACAAATGGTGCGAGATGGTCGTCCCCGCCTCGGAGTACGCCGCGCATCTGAGCTCGTGCTCGCAGGAGGGCAAGTGGGTGAAGTGCACACGCTGCAACACGCGGGTGGAGGCGGCCCGTATGCGGCAGCACAAGCGGCACTGCCACCTGGAGTGCTGCGCGTACTGTGGGGAGATGGTGGTGCCACGGCTTCGGGACGTCTGCCCGTACAGACTCAAACTGGACGCTGAACGGGCAGGTAGGAGACGCACGCAAACGACCATGAAGCGTGCGGATACCACGTTGAAAGAAACAATTCATCAAACATCATCCTTGCCCAACTTCTCTGTTGACTCGTCCGCACCTGATGCGCCACTGTATTCACGAGTGCCGTTAAGCTTCCCTTCCGCATTGAAGGGTCGACTGATTTGCTTTCAGAATCTCTGGCGTAGCGCTGCTGTGAAGGAGCGGCTGCAGGACATGACGTTCAAGCGCGTATGGGAGGCGTTGGAGTTTTACCGCGAGAGTCTCGCCACACGCGAACACATTGCTGTCTCTGAAAAGGTTGTGAGGGAGTCTTCACCACACCACTCTCCTCTTCGCTTGGGAGCACCAGCACCAGTGCTAACAACAACATCAACAGCAGCCGCGGCAGCTGCAGCCGCAATTGGGAAAACGGGGGGTGGCATCTCCATTGCGGAGTTCGAGACGGTGGCGAAGACGGCGACGTCGGGGGCGGTAGTAGAGCTCGCCACGGCGGTGCGCATCGTCTCGAGTGCAATCGCCATTCTCACCGCGCGCCCGCTTGTGCAGCGCGTGACAGTTCCAGAGGAGGGTGACGTTGTTGTCATTGGCGACCTCCATGGCCAGATGAAGGATCTTCTCGAGGTGCTTGCCCTCACGGGCCACCTGCCAAACCAGCAGCGGTACTTTGTCTTCAACGGCGACTTTGTTGACCGTGGACCGAACGGCATGGAGGTAATTCTGTACATCTTCTCCCTTATGTGTGCATTTCCGTCGTTTGTCTTCATCAACCGCGGCAACCACGAGGACTCCCGCGTTAACGCGGAGTACGGCTTCCAGACGGAGGTATACGGCAAGTACGGCCTGGAGGACGCGAAGCAGCTCATGGAGCTGCTCGTCGCCAGCTATGAGGCGATGCCACTGATGACAGTGCTGGACGAGACGATCCTCATTGTGCACGGTGGCGTACCGCGGACCGCGGTGACGCTCGAACACATCGATGCGGTGGGTCGGATGCGGGACATCCCGACCGCGGGGCAGACAACAGAGGCGGAGCAGATCGTTGTAGACATTCTCTGGAACGACCCGGTGGAGAAGTTTCGTTCGCGCCAGCTCGGGCTGCGGCATCAGGGGCAGCACTGGCGCACCAGCAAGCGTGGTTGTGGCGCGGAGTACCTCGCCCCAATCACGGAGGAGTTCCTGCGGCTTAACCACCTCAAACTGGTGGTGCGCTCGCATGAGATGGTGCAGGCAGGGTTTGCACTCGTGCACAATGGAAAGTGCTGTACTGTATTCAGCGCGTCCGACTACGCTGGCGTCTCCCGCAATCGTGCGGCCCTTGCAATGTTTCAAAAAGGTTCGCTGAAGCCTGCCTTTTATACCTGGTACGTGCGTGACGAGGATGAGGGTGGGGCAGGGTCGCCAACAACAAGGGAACTCCTGCGTAATTTCAGGCTTTCTGCCGTTGACGATGAAGATGGGGAGGAGATGAACGGTGACGAAGGAAAGAATAAGAAAGAGAAGAGTGACGCTACTGCAGAGGTGAGGGGATCTGTTGGCATAGGTAAAAATAGCACCACCGACATCATCAATGGTAATGACAGAGGCAGTGGCGTGGGTACAAAATATCCAATTTTGACGGATGGACAGCTGCTCTACCGACTAAACATGCTAAGGGCGATGAGTGAGATTATCTACCGTAAGCGGTACGCGTTGCTTTCTGGTTTTGTTACCGCTGACTACCGACAAAACGGTGCCATTTACAAGATTGAGTGGTGCGATGTCATGCGCAATGTCCTGGACATGGACCTGCCGTGGTACTTCCTCTGTCAGTTTCTCGCGACGCAGCAGGAGATGGATGATGTACCTTCTGTGCGGTACGTGCCGTTCCTGCGAAGGTTCACCGCGCGCTTCTCAGCACAATACTTGCCTCCCTTCCAGCTAGCCATTGTGCGTCGCATCTTTGGCGACATGGACATGCCCGAAGATATACTGAACCGACTTGACAAGTCGGAGCTCTCTGCCACCATCTCCGTCTCGCATGGGCTGTATCTCTCTGCCACTGAGGGACAGAACAGCACGTCGAATTTGCTCTCTGACGGTGCCCCCGGTTTCGCGCGGCCCAAATTATCATCTCAGAGGAGTTACGATGTGGTGGGAAGCGAAACGCCTCGGTGCCCCAGCTCCCGCGAGCGGTGGCGCATGCTGAGACTTGACTTCAATCTGCTCGTATCGATCCTCCGCTCGCAGTCGGCTGTGGCGGCATCACTGGAAGACAACGCCATGTATGCGCTGTTTCAGTACCTTGACCAGGACGAGTGCGGGCATGTGACCCTCGGCAACCTTACAGACCTCGTCGAGAACGCGCTTGCTGGTGAGGCGGAGGAAAGCGTGGTCGTGGTACAGACATGCGACCCATTCAACATGGACTTTAGTTTCTCAGTGAAGGACAATGCGGAGACACACACAAAGCGAGACGATATGGCTGCCATGGCTCCACCTTTTGCAGCTTCAACTCCAGCTTTAACTCCTCTAGTTTCGCCGATAGCGTCAGCGGCAGCGCATGATAAAGGTGGAGTGCGACCGGCTGTCACAATCGACAGTGCGGCTTTGGCATGCGAGGAGAAGCCGCTGGTGGGGCCAGGTGAGAAGCTGCGCCTCTCGTCACTTGTCATTGCGTGCGAGTCGGACGCCACAGGTACACACCGTCCGACGCGACGACGCACAATGAGCCGCTCAGTGAGTCGACAATCAATTGACGCCGGCGACGAAAGCACTGCAGAGGCGCTCTGGCTCTACCCGGCGTTGCTGCGCCTCCACGAGAGCTTTGACTACGGCTCACTGAGGTCGTTGCAACAGAGCTTTAGATCACTCAACCGCACCGGAGACGGTAAGCTCACTTTTGATCAGTTGAACGTGGCCCTACAGCTCATCGGTAGACACATGTTGAGACCACTCACCGCTGCGCAGTGCAACCAGGTTTTTTCTGCGATACGTGACGTTGGGCAGCTGCTGTCCCAGTCACGCCCGAATGACGGCTTTGCGGATAGCCGCGCTGTCTTTCCGAACGAATTGCTGACGCCAGCGGCAGGGGAGGAATCCACGTTGGTGCGGAAGGATTCTGACACGCAGGAACCAATGTTTATCACCTTGGCTCAGTTTTCCGCGTTCTTCACTACCACAATGTTGCGATCGTACGGACAGGGATCCAGCACTACGAGCGAAAGCCTTAAAATGATGCGGCTTGATGAAACTTCCATCAGCACAGCGGCATTCAAGAGTAGCAAGGTACAGGCTGCACAGGATCTGGTTCGGCAGACTCTCCAGTCGGATGTACTCGGCTCATGGACCGTAGAGTCGCTCTGGGCGCGGTTTGATGGCCGTCTGACGCTGCGACAGGCGCTGCAAGATTTGCTAGGCTCATCGTCGACAACGACACCATCGTTGCAGCCTGACCTCACGCCAAGGTATCGTGCCCCCTTAGCCGGCACGCTGTCGCCGCCCCTCTCGCCCGAGGCGAACAAGGGCAGCGGGATGCCGTCTATTGTCTGCACACGAGAGCCACCAGCGTGTGGCGCAACGAATCTGCAGGGGGGCGCCCAAGCGGAGCCGCTGTGCTCCACGTTGCACGAGACGAGGAAGCTTAAGCCGGAACTAATCCAAGGCACGAAGGAGCTTCCGCCTACTGCAACGCCAAGGATTCCATCTCCACCAGCTGCATTAACAAAAGAAACTACCCCAACGACGGTGGAGGGCGGCACAAAGCTTAGCGGCAGCTCTGAGGACAGCCGTGCCAGCAGCCTGACCCCGGCGCAGGTGACGTGGAAGCGCCGCCAACTTGATCTGCAGGTGCCCCCCACTCAGCCGCTCCCCACGTCCACCGAGCCGCCGACCAGCAGCGACAACGCTCTCCAAAGCCGCGGCATTCGTGGCGAGTACCCGCTGCGGG
>NW_008826565.1:0-6555 GCF_000691245.1 Trypanosoma grayi
ACAGAGTACCAGCAGGCTGCAGCGGCCAACAGCGGCAGCTCCAGCAGCAGCGGCAACCAGGGTGAGCAGCAACAGCAGCAGCAGCAGCAGGGCTCAGAGGAGAAGGTGTAGTAGGGTGTCGTAATAAGGCTTTTTTTTTCAAATAAGACGTTTTGTTTTTTGACTAGTTCTCTGCCTGCCGCTGCTGCTCTTTGTCTTCCTTTAGTTTTTTTTTGTTGGTTGTCACAGCTCTCCTGTTTGGGGGTTTATTATTATTATTATTATTATTATGGATATTTTCTATTTGTGGCTGCTGAAGTGCAAGCATGGATCAATATGATGGAATAAGAACAAGTGCTTGTGTGCGCTTTCGCTTAGTCGGACTCTTCATTTTTTTATTGTCCGTTGTTTGCGCGGCTGAGGAGTCCGATGGCGGGGACGAGTTGTTTTATTCCATGAATCGTCATGTTTTGCGCGGAAAGGGCGTTAACGAGGAAAACTGATATGAGTGTCGGAGTACTAAGGAGAAGGAGTATGAAATTCGTTGGTATATTTATATATAGAGAGAGAGAGACAGATTAATATGTGAGCTATTCCTGGTAATGTTGGTGAGAGTAATCTCTCGTCTTGTGCTGGTATGTGGTGACGGAAATATCATTTTTTTTTATTTATTTGGTTTACGGGAAGCATAGGATGGGCCCGAAGAAGGCGAAGTTCAAACCACCCATCCGGCCAAAAGCAGATGGGACGGGATTTGTGCAGGTGCCAACGAGTGATAGCAGCGTGGCAGCGCCACAGAGGCGTGGGCGCGAAGGGTACTCGAGCGTGAACAATTCTTCTTCCTTGCAGGCTTCCTCTAATCCGGTCTGTGTGGAACAAGGAAAATCCTCTGCAGAACTGTTGTTGCAGCTCCGCTCAGATAATTCATTGCCGTCGAACGAGGCGCGGCTCTCTCCTTCGTCCTTCAAGGCGCTGGGCATTGTGAGTGGCGCAGTTGTGCGCATTAAGGCTGGCAACACGGAGGCGTATGCTGAGGCTTTTCTTTCCTCCTCGTGTCACTCGCAGGTCATCATTCTCGCTGATGAAGTGACCACCATTTTCAACGACAAGCAGGTGAATGTGACTCTGATGTCAGGTCCCTCCACGGCAGTGTCGCTTTCGCTGGTGACTGTGGAGATCACGAGTAATGCCCCGGGAAGCATACGCACAGCGCAGGTGTCGGAGACGGTTCAGCCACCCTTTCTCCAGATCCGTTCTGTCTTCCGGCGTCAGTACCAGCGGCGGTTGGTGTTTCAAGGAATGCGGGCAATGGTGCGCATAGCGACGAATGCGTTCTACGTGGAAGTCATGCAGTGCGTACGTTCAGGGTCACCGAAGATCGATGGAGAAGAAGAGCAAGTTCAGGAACAAGAACACGTTACGTTGGGCATTCTCATGGACGAGACGGTAATACGAGACGGTGGGCGTGAAATTCACAAGGAAAGTGACGTTTCAGAAGACGCACCTGGCGTGGAGGAGGGTCCGGGTGCCCTGGAAAACGTTTTGGTGGTGGGAGAGGCCGGCACTGGCAAGAGCCGTTTCCTCCAGCGTGAGGGGCGTGACGCCGCAACACTTTACTGGCGCCACGTGGAGGTAATTAAAGTGGAAGAGCTTTCTCAGGGTGAGAGGAGTGATGTGTCCTCTTCGACGGTGTTGCACGAAGCATTTGTGCGTGCCAAAATCGCCGCGCCGTCGACGGTGCTGATTGATGACCTTCACCTCATTTGCGGGGCCAACACTAGCACCGAAACGGGGTCACTGTGGGCAACGACACTTGTGGCGTCGGCGTTGTGCGATGAGCTTGACGACATTAGAAGGCGGAAACTCAACGTCCGCGTCGTCGCCAGTGCTCCATCTGCGGAGTCGGTGGTGCGTTCGCTCCTCACACCGGAACGCTTTGGTAAACGTGTGGAGCTGCTCACGCCAGGATCGGCGGAGGAGCGGCTGGAGTGTCTGAGTGTGTGTCTTGAAGAACGTGGAGCATTGGGTGGTGTGTCGGTGGAGACACTTTCAAGTGTCGCACATGAGGCACACGGTTTTACGCAGCGCGATCTCGCACGCCTGGTGGAAGTGGCGATGGTGGAGAACTTCCGCACGACGGCGGGGACCGGTGTGACTGACGCATCCCTGCTGGAGGCGGCGAAGGTGGTGCGCCCATCTGCGCTGAAGCAGTTTGAGGTGTCAGTGCCGCACGTGACATGGAACGACATTGGCGGCAGCGAGGCGGCGAAAAAGACGCTGCAGGACTGCGTGGCGTGGTGCCTTGGCAAGCAGCAGTGGGTGTTCCGCGCGTTTAAACTGTCGCCACCAAAGGGCGTGCTCCTCTACGGCCCACCGGGCTGCAGCAAGACGATGCTGGCCAAGGCGCTGGCAAACGAGTCCAAGATGAACTTCATCTCTGTCAAGGGGCCGGAGGTATTCTCCAAGTGGGTTGGTGACAGCGAGAAGGCAGTGCGCGATGTCTTCACGCGCGCCCGCGCTGTAGCACCGTGTGTTGTGTTTATCGATGAGCTTGACGGCATGTGCGGGCACCGCGGTCGAGGCGGCGTGTCGGACCGTGTCATCTCACAGTTTCTCACCGAACTCGACGGCCTGCCCGCCGCGCTCGAGGAATCCTCTGAGGCGCTGGTGTTCGTTGCAGCGACGAACCGCCCCGACAACATCGACACGGCGGTGCTGCGGCCGGGGCGCATCGATCGCATGGTGTACGTCGGTCTACCGGACCTCGCCGAGCGGCGGGCCATTGTGCGCATCCACTTCGCCCACATCCCTGTCGCGCCTGATATCGACGCTGACTACGTGGCGTGTAGAACGGACGGCTACAGCGGCGCCGAAGTGGTGGCAGTAGTGAAGGAGGCGGCTTTCTTGCGCGTGACGGCCAACGCGAGGGCGGAGCACATCACACGCGAGGACTTAGACGCTGCGCTGCAGAAGGTGAAACCGCGCATCAGCTCTCGTGATGTGGAGTGGTACAAGCGTTGGTCGATGGGCGGGAACCGCTCAGTCCGCTGAAGGGTGCAGCGCAGGTATGGAGTTGCTCACGGGTAAGACGAGGGTGTATGAAAGGAAGCACATCCCCTTTGATAAATGAACCAAAAAGGAAGAAACAAGCGAAGAAGGAAAGAAGACTGTACGACGCCTGCACCACACCAATGTCATCGCATGGTGTTTGCTGGGGTATGTACTCCCTCGCTTCGTCCGTCTCTTTTTGCTTTCTCATCCTGTACCTGTTGAGCAGAATCTTCAGTTTTTTTCCTCTCTCTCTCTCTCTCTCTCTCTCTCTCTCTGTGGATGTGCATGTCGGGCACACAAAGCGTCAAAAAGCAAAGAAAAGAAGAGCTACGCATTATTATCCGTATTATTGTTATTATTATTACTGCTATTGGCTTCACTGGTTGTCTGAATGTCGTACGTCGAGGATGAGTACTACGACGATGAGGAGTACTCTTCGGCGTACGAAGACGCGCAGTGGGCCCCGGTGTCCGGCGAGCTCGGGGGGCAACCCCACACAACCGCCGCAACGGAGAACATCTGCACCACTTTGACCGTGAGCGAGGTCATGGAGGAGCTGCGACGCGACGTAGAGAAAGCCAACGAGATTCTCGGCCTCACTCCCGAGGCAGCGCTGCTCGTTCTGCGTCGCTATGGTTGGAAAATGGACGACGCCACCCTTGAGAACTATTTGAATGATATGGAGAACATTAACAAGGATTTGAGGATCATCGAGGTTGCTGGTAGTGGTACAGATGGCGTCGCACTGGTCCAGAGCGATACGGTTCTGGAGTGCCCTATTTGCTGTGACGATGTGCCGGTTGGAAAAGCGGTGGCCCTCGCAAGATGTGGGCACTTTTTTTGTGTTGACTGCTTTACGACAAATCTGCTCTGTGCCATCAAGCATTACCACGACCTTTTCAACAAGCGGTGTCCGATGAAAGGGTGCTCCTGCATAGTGGGGTTAAATGTCTTTAAAGAACTTCTACAGCCGAAGGAGTACGGGCAGGTGCAGCGCCGCTTCCTCGGTGAGTATCTTAGCAACAACACACACATGCGCTGCTGCCCCAACGAGGTGTCCTGTGAGGGGGTGATACGCGTCAACGCTCTACGGGAGTCTGGACCAGACGTGCGTTGCTGCATGTGCGGTCTGGAGTTCTGCTTCAAGTGTCTGCAGTCTCCACACGCCCCGGCGACATGTCAGATGCTGAGGCGTTGGATGGATATGGTGCGGGAAAACGAACCCTCGCTGGCACTTATTCAACAAACGACGAAGGGTTGCCCAAAGTGCTCCGTCCGCGTTGAGAAAAATAAAGGTTGTAACCACATGACTTGCGTCCGCTGCCAGTACGAATACTGCTGGATCTGTCTGGGCCCGTGGTCAGAGCACAATACTCAGTACTACAAGTGCGATAAGCAGGTGAGTAATGATGAAGTGAAGAGTGGAAAGCAACTATTCCTCGACTGCTATGAGCGGTGGGACAATCACAAGAGAAGCATCATGTTGGAGGCCAGGTCGCTTGAGGAAGGTTCAAAGGATCTGCGAAGGCTCGCGCAGCGTAGGACAGAGTCACTGACGCTTGACAAGAGACTGAATGTTCTTCTTGAAACACAGCAGGTTTTACGTGACTGTCGTGTGGTTCTGATGAATGGGTACATTGCGCTGTTCTTTGGGGAATTGGCGGATACCTCCTTTCACTACCGCCTGCACCAACTGGAGCTGAGGACGGAAGAGACTAGCAGGCTCATTGACGTCTCGCCTGAGCTTCTCGACGCGGATGAGATTCAATGCCGTGTTGCTCAAGCAGCTCATTGGTGCAATGTTCTGCGGAAAGAAGGGTTTGATTGACCCACATCTCTGCACTCCCCCTTGCTCTTCTAACTTCAGCGTTGTGCTATTTCTACGATGTTCTCTCTGCTCGTCTTGTACCAATTATTCGCATTGAAATATTGCGGTATTGTTTGATACAAGAAGAAACTGCAGATGACGGAGCCGTACTTTCCTCTCCAAACGGTCATTTTTTTTTGTTGTGTTTTGGTTTGCCTCATCGGCAACGAAGGGGAGAAAGAGTTCCGGTTGTGGTGAACAGCGGCATGCCGTACATTGAACTTCCGTCGAAGGGGTTGTTGTCAGTGCATCAGCAGCAGAATGATGTGGCAGCGGCACACTCAACATTCAAGCTAATCATACGTACTACGGTCTGTGCCACTCTTTTCGCGATTCCCTTTTGTGTCTCCATCCCATCCTCACCGCTGCTGAAGTTGTCGCAGACGCAGGATACGAAGAAGACTCTTATCCCACGCATGATGAGTGATTTCTTCTACGTGAACTTCATCGCCAGTTGGTGTGCGTATTACTTTCTCGTCGAGCCGCGCATCACAAATGAGAAGGCGAAGAAGGGCTTCACACCGTACCTTGGGCCCATTACGGCACAAGTGCCGGGGCTGTCGTGTCTCTTCGCCTCACACCTGTTCTACCCAGGCATGTGGGCAGTATTCAACGAGCGTACATGGAAGGAGCGCAGGCGGGAGTATGTTCGACTTACCACAAAGTGCTTCTGCGCATATGCGCCAATTCATGTTCCGGCTGCAGTTGCTGTTGGTGGAGTGGTTGGCCTTGTGTTGTGCCCGTTTAAAATTCTCAAGAAGCGGTGAGAATGGGAGCGGGTCTGTGTTGTGTGCGTGTCTATGTCCGTGTGTGTGCGGCGTTTGAAGTTGTGCCTGGTGTTGGGCTGTTTGGTGTGCCTGAATGTTTGCCTCATGCCCTCCATCTGCTTCATGTTCTGTGCTTCGTCGTGTCTTTCTTCTTTGATAGAGAAAAGGTAGTTACATAGCGCGATGGTGCAGCTGGATAGAACCATCTGCCGATTTGAGGTTCAAGGCTGCGTCTCCTCCATGGCGTACAGCGACGCAAGCAGCGCTTGCCTTGTGAGCACCATCATGAACGGAACACACATCTTCAGCATGGACGGCGCAGATGACTCGTCCGAACGGTACGCAGCGCGTGTAGAAAGTTTCCCGCATCATATTGTTGGTGGTGACCCCATCGTTTCCGCCTGCTTTCTCTCCTCAGGCACGTGTCTCGCCACCGGGTCGGCGATGGGAGGCATCACCGTTGTCTCACGCCAGTCGCGGGGAGTGTTGCGCTGCTACACCTTCCAGGACGGGGCGCCGGTGCTGTCGCTGAGGGAGGTGCCGCAGCAGCCGTCGCTGTTGCTCAGCAGCTCGCCAGGGAGCGTGCAGCTGATTGACGTTGAACACGCCGCGGTGCGGTTGGACCTGATGGTTCCAAAGCCTCGTATCGTGGGGGCGGTGGCGGTCACCGGCGACACCTTCGCAGTGGCCAACTACGATGGGAAGGTGCTGCTGTACGACGCACGGCGTGGGTGTGAGCCGGTGACAGTTCTCTCTGTTCCGGACCAGATCACCAGTGTTGCAGCGGCGCCGGACACGGGTGCTGTGGCTGCAGGCACTGTTGGGGGTCGCGTGTTTGTTATGCGCTGCACGCCCGGAAAGGTGCGAGAGGAGGCATTTGGCACAGGCAAG
>NW_008826566.1:0-3483 GCF_000691245.1 Trypanosoma grayi
CCCCAAGTGGCTTCACACAATGGTACTGAAGTCAGTGGTGGCGCCGTGGAGTTTGTCCTCGCCGAGTGCCATGCCGCCAATGAGGCTCTGCATCTTGTCGATTCCCGCCAGCCGCAGGGAGCTCGTCAGCATGAGTTCCTTGCAGTGCTTGTAATGGACAAGCTTGCAGCGGGTGTGGTCGGCGAGCCGCGTGAGAAAGCGTATCGGCGCAGCGTCTGTCTTTGTGAGCACGACGGAAAAGGGCACGCCCAACTCCTCGAGGTGATCGAGGTACGCGATGTCGGTGTGCTGCAGCCCACGCGCTGAGATGCACACAAAGACACGCCTGATAGGCCGCACCTGATACGAACCATGGCGCCCCGCCTCACTCGTTCCACCACCCCTCGTGCTTTCACCAGAGCGCCTGCTGCTGCTGCTGCTGCTGCACGTTGCAAGATAGGCTCGCATGGCGGCGACGGCGTTCGCTGCGTCCATATCCGGCGTTTCCATTGGGTTGTAGTACCCGTAGCCAGGACAATCCACTAGTACCACCTTGTTGGCCACGTTGTAGAAGTTTACCGAGCTTGTCGTGCCCTGCAGGTGGCCATACGGCGCAACCATGGCGTTCACAATGGCGTTAATCAAGGAGGACTTACCACTAGAGGTACGGCCAATAAAGGCGAGTTCCGGCACGAGTCGCTGCACCGCTCCTTCTTCCTCCAATAGGGCAACCTTATCCTCACCACTGATTTTGTTTTTGTTTTCGCTTTTACTTTTGCTGCTGCTTCCACGGCCGCGCTTTCCGTTGGGGTGAAGAATGGGGAACTGCTTCGCATGTGTGGCCTTTGCCTCGAGTCGAATCGCTCCACCAAAGGCGAATGTCTGCTGTGCCTTCCGTGAGGCAGTGAACACCGGCGCGGTACCGTCCCCCTTCGTGATCCAGTGCTCCCACGACACACCGCGCTTCAGCCGCCGCTCGATGCGCCTGCCGTGGAGGCCTTTGTAGACCTCCTCCAGGATGCCGCGGTCTAGGGGGCGCTGGCGCAGCTCGTGCCGGAAGGAGACTCGTGTGGGCTGTAGCATCTCCCGCACCGCACCTTCCACACCCATATCCTTTACGAGCGCCTCGTGGCGGCGTAGATGGCCTTTTGAGTCACGCCACACTTTGACCGCCGCATTGTCGGTGGCAGTGCGGAACTGGTCGAGTTGCTGCTGCCGCCGCAGCGTGTCGGCAGCGTTGCCAGCAAGGAACTGCGCAACTCGAGGGTCTAGATGCTTGTTTTCGCGGTACTCACTCCGACGCTTAGACGACGATGGTGATGAGGACAATACGGCTGCTGAGGCAGCAACGCTGCTTTCCTGCTGCTGCACACTCGGCAGCTTTGGGATAACGATCTTGCCTGTGTGGCGCAGCACCCGTGTGCTGCAGCAGGGGTGCGCAGAGCGCGTCACCGCACTGGCCAAGAAGAGACACACATCACTGTGCCTGAAGGCCATGCGTGAGACCTTCCGCTTCGCCTACTACCCGTCCCTCCGATCTGCACCGGCGAGGAGGAAAGACAACAACAACAACAACCAGAGTAGCAGCAGAAAAGAAGGGATACTGGCATGCACGTGCATAAACACACAGCGAGCGAAATGGGAGCCAAGCAGAGCCCGCGCAACAGTGCATACGTGGGTGCGTGCGTCTGGATGCGGCAGACACAACAAGACGAACATAAAATAAAACGAAACGAAGAGGCGGAGACTGCCCCCTCATTCCAAGCAAAAAAAAAAAATTCACCGTTGCATGAGTCGCACCAGTGAAGATTCACGAATAATAAAACCCAAGTGGAATGTAGGAGGAATAACAACAGCAGCGGTCTGTGAAGAATTAATATGGCATCTGGAAGGTTCACATCGACACGAGCCAAGGCCGCAAACAGCACAAGATGCACCATAGTTCGATGATCGCCTGCTTATCTGCTGTACCCTCAGAGGGCAAACACATGATCATCTGCATCCTCCTGGGCATCGGCATCGACATCGGCATCAGCATCAGCATCCGTGCCTCCACGCGGAGGCTGCGGCTCTGCTTCTGGAAATGCACTCTTCACACACGCGATGCATCCAACGACTTTGTAGCCCTCTAACGGGAGAAGGAGCTGCTCCACGTTGTAGAGACACTTCCCTCCGTTTGACGACGTATTGGGCACACTCACCTCCACCGGCACCGCGTTGACGTCAACAAGGCCACCCACCTCCAGCACGTCGTGGGGTAAGTACCACAAGCTCCGCCCCCGAACGGTGCTGGGTGACTGCAAGTCTGCAGCGGAGCACATCATGCCGGACTCGCTGTCGCGGGCAATGAGTGAAGCCAACTCCGGCGACGTGGAGTTCCGCATTGCTTCGTACTGCAGCTCCGGCAGTTCGAGCAACTTGCCCGTGATGCCGTGAATGGGCAAGCCAGGATTCAACTGTTCCGCCTCGAGCACCGCTGGTGAGATTCTATAATTCTCTGGAAGGATTAACTGTGAAAGATGATAGTACTGCTGGTACGTATTCATGCTTTGTGCGATCGCTGATGTACTGCTAGCACGTTCATTGTTTTCCCTTAAATTGACCTCATAAAAATCAAGAGGGTCTGCGTCCGGTCTGACAGCAATGCCTGCACGCCGAAGTCCTGCTTTCGAGAAGTATAGCGGCGTTTGAAACCCATGCTTGAGGAAGTGCGCCTCCACCAGACGCCGAAAATCCCTGTCCAATCCCGGCACCGTGTCCATGTTCCACCACGAGAGCAATAAACCCGTCTTTCCCGATATAAAGGAGTGCCTCAGTATGTCCTCTGCATTCGCAAGGAGTGAGATGTGCAAGAGCCGTGTAATAAAAAAACCACGCAGAGGAAAGGCCTGCTCCTGCGGGGCAACTTGTCCCCCTCGCAGGAGCCATCTCCGGCGCGTGCCCCACCAGTTTGACTCGAAACCCCTCGCCCTCCGTGCACACTCCAACATGCTCTGCATCTGTTGCTTGTACGGCTGCATTGACGAGACTGACATTGGGGTGGCGGCGACGGGAAGTTGCCAGCGAACCTCGCTCTCCGGGAGAAGCTGATCCATGTTGAAGAGAAAAGACGTGTTGGGGACCTGTGCAATCACCGAATCCGGACCCACAGCAGCACCCTTTTTTCCGCTCTTCTGCAAGCTTGTGTAGTCAAAGCGCACGTTAGGGATGGTCAACAAGTCACGCTCGCTTAACCAGAGTGGGTGGTGACGGAGTGGGTGGTCCGGGCGAATGTGACGGCTGAGGAAAGCGTCGAGGTGTGGCATCGCAGGAGTGAAGGCTACACCGCGGCATGTTGTTGTACGCATTGTGTGTGTGTGTGTATGTGGATTTTGTTCAGTCCTTTTCTCATGCGCCCCCTCCTCTCTCTCTCGCTCTCTCCGTGTGCTGCCGATCGCACGTAAAAGTGTGCCTGCGTGTTCTTGCTGCTTCGCTTGTTCCGAGCAGGTGTGCCTGCCCCCCCCC
>NW_008826566.1:3649-6538 GCF_000691245.1 Trypanosoma grayi
CACACACACACACACACAGACAGACTACGACAGAGACCGTTACTTACGCATGCACGTATCCGACGAATGCATCTTCCCTTCTTTTCTTTTTTTTCTTGTGTTTTGTGTGCCTTTCCCCGCTGTGCCGCTGGCGCCGTGCGAGTGCGCCGCGCCCTCCCCCCGTCCTCCGCGGAGAGGAGCGCAGGGGGAGCGGCAGTGCGTGCAGACGGACAGCCGCACACACACACACACATCGGCACGATCACTTCGAGGGCTGCAACGCCACAGTTGTGCTGCAGCCTTCGAAACGACCGCGACGCCGCGGCGGCAGGCGAGAGAGGCGGCGGTGCGGCACAACTGTGCGCATGAATTCGCACGCGAAGCATAAACGAAAACAATGGAGAAACGGAGCCGCAAGTGAAGGAATACGAAAAAGATGGAGTCTACACACATACATTTACTTCTCTCCCCCCCCCACACACACACACNACACACACACACAATCTTTTCCGTCTCGCTCTCCCTCCCACTTCCCCCCTCCCCATCACTCTCTCTTTATGTAAATATGACCGCGCTTTCCTTTTCTTGCCACCGCATCTATGTTCATCCCGCCTCACACTCCGCAAGCAACATCAAATAACAACAACAACAACAACAACAGCAGCAGCAGCCGCAATAACACAAACTGAGGCTGCTGCATCCTTCCCCACATCATGCACACATACACACGCGTAGAGACACACAATTACTCACTCAACGGAGTAGAACCCGAACCAAACAAAAAAAAACGTGAATGAGAACAACGCACCTCCACACAGACTCCTGTGCGGTTAACACAAATGACTGTGGAGGCGCATGCACGAAGATAGGACATGCTCCCGGTGGATTCACTCTATGCTGAGCGTGCTGTTAATCACACACATACCAATGTGCGCGCACCTACAAACGGTAGAAACGAGAACAACAACAACCCAAAAAAAAAAACAATGAAACGGAAACCCTTTCCTCTACACACACATACACACACGCATGCCGACACAAATAAACAAACTACTGACGCCGAAAAATAAACGCGAAACGGAATGAAATAAAGAAGAGTAACGCCGGCGAAGTCCGGAAAGTCAGAGAGAGAAGCGATTGAAAGGAAGAAGAGAGTAATGTGCCGTCATTAGCCTTTCCCCTTCTTTCAGCATGCCTATAATCAGTGTCTTCTTCATGTCTCGCGTGAATGTGTATGTGCGGCACACGGCCCACTTTATCATCCCCACCTCCCTCTCATTCTCCTCTTCTATAGATAAGATTCAATTTAAATACGTGTGCATGTGTGCGCGTATATACGGCTGGCTCATTTCGTTTTGGTTTTCCTTTTCCTTCTTGTGTCGAATAGTTCCCTCCCCTTGGCTGGATGGATTTGAAGAACAAGAGAGTGAGAGTGGAAGAATCCAAGCTGCACTCATCCGATTCCGTCTACCTCCCATCTCTTTCCCTCCGCCTCGCATTGTCCTTCCATCGTTGCAGATTGTTCTCGTTATTATTCCGTGGAAACGTGAGCGCGCGTTTCGTGCTTGTGTGTATATCTTTACGCCTATTTTTCGTGTGTACATGACTTTATTGTGCTCGGCAGCTGTGTGTGAGTGCGCTTGTGCTGATGCTGATGCTGCTGCTGCGTGTCTTCTCACCATCTATATGGGCATATATATATATATATATATAATGCGGTCTTCTTTGCTCCTCCTGTCTCACCGCTCCTACTGGACGAAGAGACCGGCCTTGGCGAAGGCCTCCTCTGGGTTACTAAGCTGCTCCACGTTGTACAGCTCAACCTGCAGAGAGGCTGCCCCCTCATTGCGCAGCGGCACACCCTTTCTCTTTTCCGACTCCTTAATTGGCCATTGGTACAGCTCGGCGTCGCGGCCACTCAGCCAATAATTGCTCTTAAATTTGGGAAGCTTCTTCATGCTCTCGTGCTGGATTGGCTCGCCAGAGAGGAGGAATGTTGGGATGTTCACAGGAGAGCGATCGAGTGTCTTGAGCGCAAGCTCCGGGTCCTCGAGCTGCTCCACATTGAAGATGAGGTACCGTTCCCCAGAGGAAACGTCAAGCGTCACTGGAGTTTGGTTCGGCTGCACCACAAGCTTAAAGAATTCCAGTTGGCGCGTCGTGAAGTGGAGGCCACTGTTAAATTTATTCTGGCGGATGTGATCACAGAGGATCTGGTAGGCCTCGCCTTTCTTGCTGTACAGCTTCCTCGACCCCCCAGAGACGGGGTGTGTCATTAAGGCTTCCCCACCAATGAGTTGGCTGGAGTGAAACAGTTTGAGCGAGCTCTTCGTCAAGATAATGGAGCTACGCGCATTGCCCTTGAAGGTGAGCGAGTTCTTTATGGCCTGCGCCCGCGTCAGCCACCATTTGCTCTGAAATCCGTGCTTCTGGGCACGGTCATTGAGCTCAAACTGCAGCTTTTCGCCGTACATCTTTCGGGAACTGTAGCTGCTGTGTCTCGGCGCCTCCATCACCTCTGGAGGGGAAAGGAGCTGATCAAAATTGAAGAGCTCCAGCGGCTTGTCCAGGAGCAGCTGCGTCGGCACCGCACCAGGCTCAGGGGAAAGTCCGTGGTTTTCCACCTCCCAGTCCTCGATCCAGACGTTGCTGGGGCTGCTGCGGGCTTTCTGGTTGCTCTCAAGGATGTGGTGCTGTTGGCTGAACACGACGATGGTGCGCACGGCGCCCATGGCCTCGATGGAGAGAGAGAGTCGTCGAAGCATACCTGTGCTGTCCCTTTCCCTGATATTACGTGTGACTCCTGCAAAGGTGGAGTAAAGGAAGAAAGAAAGAATGACACAGGAGCGGAAGGGAAGCACATATAAACAGCGAAAGGGAAAAGACCATTGGAGAGAAAGTATATATATA
>NW_008826567.1:0-6532 GCF_000691245.1 Trypanosoma grayi
GAGAACTGCCGCGCCTCGAGCGCCTTGTTGGTGACACGCACCCGCTGCTTCTTCGCCTGCTGTTTTGGAGGCATCGGCAGACTTCTCTCGTTCCCTCTCTCCGTATATGGGTGCGTCTATCCCGCTGAACACTATGGCTGCCCCACGGCACCAACTTTCCTCTGGCCTAGAGGTGAGGCCAAGCATCGCAAAGAGCACGGGAGAGAACGTGGTTGAATGCATCCCGGTGAGGAGCGGAATGAAGGAGCACATCGAAGCCGCAGCCGCACGACTGCTGCGAGCCCCCAGACTGAATGCACAATCTACAACGCAAGACAGGACCTTCGCGTGCCGGGAAAAGGAAAAAATAAAAATGCCCCATTCGCTCGTTTTCATGTCTTACTAATCTGCGTTTTTCTTTTGTGTGTGTCTGCATGTCTGCATGCTTGATGCCGGAAGCGGCTGCTGCTGCGACCTCCGCACCGGACTCATTTCCAAGTTGTTGTTTTTTTTGTAAAAGAAACAGCTTCGCCAGCCGGCCTGCGCCGCACGCGTCATGAGCGGCTCACCTGAATGCCCTCGTGTGATACGCTCATCTCCACAAAGCGCGCGGTGGCGTTTGGCGGATGCTCCGTCAGTTCCTCCCGAATGCAACGCGCCGCCTCAGTGTCCTTCGCCACCATGTAAAGATAGCCGCCGCCACCCGCGCCGGCAAGCTTCAGGCCCCACACGTACTTCTCCACACGCGAGATGATTTCCGCAATGGGCGGCGGGCACGTACCAGCATCCAGGCGTTTGTTTTGGTCCCACGCCGCGGCAATGAGTTTGCCGTAGCGCTCAAAGTCATCATGGGCCATGGCGTCGTGAAGGTCGAGCGCCTGCTGGCGCATTTCGGCCAACACGCCAAGATGCGACGCGCTGTTGAGGAACATCCCTCGCACAATATCTGCGAGAATCACCTTTGCAGTGCGTGTTATGCCGGTGTAGTACAGCAGATGGCACTGCGCGTAGCGTGCGTCCTCCATCAGGTGCTCCGGCAGCCAGCGCGCCGTTGGGCTCTGCGAAAAGCCCGGCGTCGACTGAAGCAGCTTGAGGCCGCGGAAGAGGCCACCGTACTGGTCCTGCCAGCCGCCGCCCGTCGTGAGCAGCTGCTCGAGGGCGAGTGTGCGGCGGCCCACCTCGTGCGCGTCCCAGCCGAGACCACAGTAGTCCGACAGCGCACTCAGCACCGTGGCGGCGACGAGAGAGCTCGTGCCGAGCCCAGACCCCGCCGGGATCGCAACGAGCAGCGTGATCTCCAGCCCTTTGCCGCAAAATGACGTCTGTAACTGTTCCTCTAGTGTGCCATACGCCATCGCGCCGAACTCCGGGAGAAACCCGGCCAGCGCGAGTGCTGCCTTGGGAATTGAGAAGGGCGAGCCCACCATGTCGTAGCGCCGCAGCTCTTCGTACGTCGAGAGCGTCTCCGCCGCGCCAAGGTCGATGGAGCGGAGCGTGATGCTGGGTGTGGGGGACGACTTCACGTACACGTGCAGCGGCGGTTGGCCATTGAGGTTGATGCCGATGTTGACAACGTTACCACCACACAGAATGCTGTACGGCGGCGTGTCAGTCCAACCGCCGGAGAGGTCAATGCGCGCCGGGCCTCTGCCCCACACGATTTGATCGCTGTACACCGACAGCCGCGGGGATGGCCGTACGGTACTGGCGATGAGGTGCTTCAAGATCGCCTTTTGCAGCAGCATGAACGCCGCCGCCTCCTCCTCTCCAGCGCGGGCGACAAGCTCCTCTTTGCTTGCGATGCCATACACACTGAGCAGCAACTCGGGCGTCATCGTGGCGCCCTGCAGCAGCGGCGGCAGGCAGTTCCCGCCGCCTTCCGCTTCATCACTTGTTGTCATCGCCACCTCCGCCAACCGAGTCCCACGCGCGGGGCAGGCATCCTTTGGGAGGAGGGCGAGGAGGTACTGCAGCACGCGCGCGCAGAACATGTGGTGGTGGATGCGCTGCATCATGGGCGCCTCGTCAGCGGAGAGTCTTTCAGGCAGCGGCAGGTGTGCAGCGGCGTACTTCTGCGCCGTGTGGTTCAGGTCGAGCTGGTAGAATGGATTCCTGTGCGCGTGCGCCGCCATGACGGGGAGGACCTCGCGCCGAAACGCCTCGCGGGACTCCAGCACTGCCGCAACGTCCGCCACATCGTTCAGGTCGTTCGCAGAGTAGCGCGTGCTCGCCTCCCATATGCGCTTTGCATGCGCCGCGTCGCCCGGCTCCATGTCGCAGGCGACGTTGGCGGCGATCATCCAGCGCAGCACGAGGCCGAGGTCCTCCACACTCGCACACCACGGGAACAGTGCGGCGTACTGAATGTCCACCGCCGGCTTCCCCGCTGCGAGGGCGTCAAGGGAGAGACCGCGCTCCTGCAGCCACTGCGTGAGCGGCAACCCAAGAAACTCCGTGTGCTCGTCGTTGGTGAGGCCGTGGAAGACGTCGTTGAAGCCGTACGGGCGCGCCACCCACCCACGCACACCGCCCTGGCGCACCGGCACGACATCAACGCAGGTGCGGGCCGGTACGTGCAGCTTCCACTCGTTACGCGGCACGCCGGTGATGACGGACTGGTGCTGCAGCGACCAACCCGCTGACACCTCGCTGTTCTCAATCCACAGCTGCCGCTGATCCTCGATAATGGGGGCGCGGATGCAGGCGTTCTGGCAGAACACACTCGGGTGGCAGGATACCATTGCCTGCAGCAGGCTGTCGTCATCCCGCACCGTGTTCTGTATCACAAACGTCGAATCAATTAGCTCCGTCGTTGTGCCGTAGTGGAAGAAGCGCGCCTCATGCAGCGTGACCACCTTGACACGAAGCTGCCGCACCAGCGGATCGTCACGCAGGGGTCGGTGGCCGAGCGCCGCGCCGAAGTCACTGTACAAGTCGTACTCCCTCCAGCCACACGCACTCTGCGGCTGATCCACGCCGCTCCTTTCCATGCTACGCTGGCGCAGCACCTCCACCGCGCGGTCGCTCAGCAACCAGAGGCCAATGTCCATCACGCACTGCCGCTTTGCCGAGAACTCATTGATCTCCTGCAATAATGGCTTCTGCAGCATCACCTCCAGTTCCTCCGGCGTCTCTCGGTTCATGAAAAAGACGCCGTGCCTCCTCAGCATGTCAGTCTCCTTCTGGATGCCGTAGCAGACCACGTCCGCGTCGTGTGGGACCGGCGGAAGCGGCTGGCCCCGCAGGATAAGAACGTCACCGCACGACACAAGTGTGCGCAGGTGTGGCGGGGCGCGCCGCATCACCTCTTTATAGAGCGGCATCTGGAGGTCGAGCAGCGTCTGCTCACATGTCTGGCCGCGAGACCAGCGAAACACAGGGATAGGCGCCAACACTTTGCCGCACGGCCCATATGCCGGCAGGCGGCGGCTCTGGCCACCACTGTGCACAATGATGCGCGGCTCGCGCGCCAGCCAGCGCAGGAAGCTGGCTGTCTCGTGACTGCCCGTGTTGTTGTTGTTGTGATTCTCTTCGTCGTTCTGATCTGCGCGGTAGCACGCCTCCAGCAGCCACGCCGTTCCCGCACCGGACCCAAGGTGAGAGCCCTGCGGGTCGCTTGTGAAGAACACGTTGTGGTGCTGCGACAGGAGACCCTTCTGCAACGCAGCCTGCGCCGTCGACGCGGAGAGTGGGACAGAGAGAAGTACCCGCATTACGCACCGTTTGTTTTTGCCAGTATGTCTGCGTGTGTGTATATAAATATGTATGTATCTTTATTACCGTTTTCTTTGATGTGTCTGTATGCCTGTCTGTGTGGATGTGACTTGTGTCGAGTATTACAAACCCGTCAGTTTATCCCTTTCCCAAGCGTGGGTGTGTGTGTGTGTGTTGGCCGCTAGGCAGAGTGTGGGGAGCAATGGTCCGTGAAAGACCCAAGACACCATCAAGAGTAGCAGTGAAACCCAAAAAGGGAAATGTTATTTTTGTCCCATCTTCTCTCACACACACACGCACCCCTCGCGTAG
The DNA here is from genome assembly GCF_000691245.1 of Trypanosoma grayi. Taxonomy (NCBI): domain Eukaryota; phylum Euglenozoa; class Kinetoplastea; order Trypanosomatida; family Trypanosomatidae; genus Trypanosoma; species Trypanosoma grayi. Next base: position 4,005 of record NW_008826567.1, read on the forward strand.
AGATGTATTCAAGCACCAATAAGCGCAAGCACACAAACTCACACCAGCGTCGGCCCTACGATGTCAAGCACAGCACCAGCAGAACAATAAGAAGGGCGGCGCAGCAATCCGTGGGGATGCTCAGCTGCTCGCTGTGGAACGCCTCCGCCTCACGTGCCTCCGTGCCATGGCGGCCTCCACGAACGGCGGCGCCTCTTTGCTGATGCACGCACACTTCTGGTGCGTGATGTGACTCGTGCGCTCCAGCATGGCGTGCATCAGCTGCGGGGCAAAGGATGACAGCAGAAGTCACACAGGGAAGAGCACAACTTGTGTCAGAGACATTGCCGCACGTCATGCAATCGCGTCCGCGGGCGACTTCTTCGTCATGACGTCCAGCCACTGCTGCATCGTCTCCGTCTTCTGGGTGAGCTCTGTCATGAGCACCGGTATCACCCTCCCGCCGCGCCGGGTAGAGGAAGAAGCTGGAGAAGATGTGCACCATCGACAGCGTGAAGAGTGGTGTGATGCCGGGCGACTCGACGAGGGAGAAGTGGCGCGCATGCTGTGCGTCGAACTTGCGCAGGTGCCACTGGAACAGCTGCCGCACCGACGCCGACACCTCCATCTTGTGCGCAGCCACACACACTCCGTGCGAGTATACGTAACCCGATGTGCGTAACGAAGTCCAGCGGTGCGAGTGTGGACGCCTCTTCCTGATGCAGAGCAGCGAGAGGCGGGAGCAGCGGGGTGAGCAATAGAAGCGAGCGCCCGACCCCAGCCACAAAGCTCACGTCAAGCACTCTGTTGCTGCCCCCGCAGTATTCACCTCTCCCATCGCCGAGAGAGAGAGAGGTGAGCTGCCTTCACAGCTTCGCTACGCCTCCACGGCTGCTGCTACCTTCTGGAAGGCAGAGACACACACACAGAGATGTGCATGCACCTCATTCCTCCACGGGAAAATATTTGTTCACGTTTCTTTCCCTCGATGTATTAATCACTGCGACAGCAGCGCATGTGCGCGTGACATGAGCCGCTTTCCCGGTCGGCCGTACATCTGCCGCTCCGCCAGCAGTGTACACACCGTTGGTTGCGCCCCAGCCGTGCGCGACGCTGCCCTAAAGGACGCACTGGCGTCCGCCCTTCGCTCGCTCTCCTCAGCGCCCTTCGTGCAAGCGTCAGCTGCTGCCGCGCTGTGGAGGAGCGTACGGGTGCGTATCGTGAGGGGGACTCCTCCTTCCTAGGGGAGGCCGTTGACGCCTTCCACCCGCCGCACAGAAGGAAGGCTCCAACAGCCGTGCATCCCCCACATCACGGGAACGAAAGCAGAAGTCCATTTACGCGAACGCAAGAGCCGTGCCGCGGCACTCACCCGCGAAGTGTCACTGCCCTCTACAAAGAGCTNAACGAAAGCAGAAGTCCATTTACGCGAACGCAAGAGCCGTGCCGCGGCACTCACCCGCGAAGTGTCACTGCCCTCTACAAAGAGCTGCCTTTTCCTGGGGACAGACCTTCGGCAGCAGGGTGGGTGGGTTCTCCGTCTGGTCTTCAGAGGTCAAGACCAACACGCCCGGGCGTTAGCCAGAATATAACGAGCGGAGCTCCCAACACAACAGAGTGCACTGTGCGCTGGGCGTCACGAGGGCACAAGGTAAGAAGGCGTATTGGTCCCTCGTGCCGGGTTTGTCGACTTTGCAGACCCCACACACACACACACTCAAGTAGAGCACCAAACCTCAGTCCCGCGAGAAGGTGGTCGGCATCACCGAACAGAACATGTGTGGCAAGGGGCGTGCGTGGGCAATAACGGCTTTGCGCAGCCACGCTGGGACCAATCGCTGGCACGGCGCAAAAACCTACAAGATAGGGAAATGGAAAGGGAGAGAAACTCAGCTAGAGAAGAAACCTGCAGGAGTTATATCCACGCAACCCCACATGTATGTGCGAGTGGGTGAGTATCAGTTGTGTGTAGGGAGGATGCCCCCACGTCTTGCTGCTCGCGTTGGATTGACAGTCAAAGAAAATCCACAACGCTACACTCATCGAGGCGCCGCACGTTGCTGCCGCCCTCCTCCCCATCCGCCACGCAATGGGGGCCGCTCCACCACGTGGGCCCATGCAAGTAACCAACGGGGGAAAAAAAAAAAAACTACAAAAAAAATAGACGCTTCATATCCCTGATATGCTACCTCGCCTCCCCGGTGTGTGCGGGCAGGTCAGTTCCCGTCAAACTTGGTGCTGTTGCTATTTGTTCCCTCTCTCCCCCATCCCCTGCGCCCACAACTTCACATATCTTCTTTTCTCTTCTTTCATCCTTCTTTTCCCTCAGCCAATATTCGGCACGAACGCACAGCACGCACGCGACGCATGCATCCGTTAGCGTGGGTGTGTGTGTGTCTGCGTCCGCCTCGCGCCGCCGCTCACTCGGCAGAGCGCTGCAGGCACGGGTGCGTGTCACTCTGCCGCAACATCCGCCCGTCGTCCAGCGGCGTCTGGTGGCGGCCGCTGATGATGCGCAGCGTTGCGTCCGCGATCTTCTCCACCGGCTC
>NW_008826568.1:0-304 GCF_000691245.1 Trypanosoma grayi
ATATATATATATATATATACCTGCCCGTATAAACCTTTTGTAATGACAAAAAACAACGACAATAATAACCACAGTCGATAAGAGACATCACTGAGAGAAAAATGAAGAACCAAGCACCAACACGAGAGAACAATTTACATCAAGACGTCAATTTTTCCATTTCAATGTTTTCTGCTGGGGCCGCCGAGGCGATTCGTGCATTGGCAAAGGTACCGTTCTTAGTTTGTTTGATGTTCATCTTTACGCGTCTCGTCCCCAAACCCTCACGCAATTACATATAATATATGTATATATGTATATATAT
>NW_008826568.1:446-4599 GCF_000691245.1 Trypanosoma grayi
CCTCCTCCTCATGTCGCAATGCTTGTTACATCCCGCCGCTCCTTCGCTACCTGCAGCATGTTGCGGAACCGCACTTTCATCTCTGTTGTGAAGCGTGGCTCCTTCTGCAACGCGGTCACAAGTCCCGTCGCCTCCTCCGCGCCTACCAGCGGCTGCAGCGTGTTGTACAGCAGCACACACAGCGACGGGTTGCCTGGACCAAGCCGGTCCATCAACGCCTTTAGTAAGAGCCCCGCCTCGCCAATAAGAAGAAAGTTCTTCGCATCTTTCAGGTCAAACGTCGGGGACAGGAAACGCTGCAGCAACGCCGGCACCAGCTCATTCAGCATAAACAACACCAAGTCTTCGCCACCAACACTATTGCCACCACCACCACCACCACCATCAACAACAACACTATTCTCACTACCAACACCAGCACCAGCAAGAGAGGCTTCCTTAAAGTTATTGCTGCAGACGCCACTGCTGTTCACAATGCAGTTGTCATTCGTGACCCCGTCAATGGTTCTGCTGGTGCTGCTGCTGGTGGTGGTGGTGGTGGTGGTGGTGGTGCAGACGGTGAGTTTTGTCATTATCTGCAGAGCGAGTTTTGACAGCTCCACCTCACCAGGTAGATGGACCGCGGCGAAGAGCTGCGAGAGAAGAGCTCTAAGCTCTGCTGGTGGGAGGGTCACAATGACCGCAACACAACCCGCCTGTGCGGCGCCCTGAAGCACACAGAAGAGCTGCCTGTAAACTTCGCGCCTCTCACGCGTGCTCTCCGAGACGACACCCATATCCATCTGCGAAAGCGACAGCTCCCCCACGGCTGCCACCTTTTGCAGCAGGAGAGGCAGGACGCGCGCGAGAACCGGCACAACGCGCACCCCACTGCGGTGGACGAACTGGTTCAGCAGCCGCAGCAGCTTCGTCAGCTCAGGAATCGCCTCCATGCACGCCAGCGCGTCGCTGACGTACGAAGGGAAGTACACGAGCATCGACTCGAACGGTAGCGTGTGCACCATCTGCGTGAAGTACTGCGACACGCGGTCCCGCACCGACGCAGAGACCCGCCAAGCACTAAGCGCCGCCATCACATCCCCCGTGATGTCGTAGAACATCGCTGCCGCGATGGTGTCCGCCGGCCCGGCATTGCTGTTGCAACTGCTGCCGCCAGAAGCGTCACCGCCGCCGCTGCTGCTCCCGCCACGCAAACCCTTGGCGAGTGCACTCAAATACGACACGGCGTCTGCCACTGCCTCCGCACACGCAGAGTCGCCGCCCGCACCCACAGCCACACCAGTCACAGTCGCAGCTACGCTACTCAAGGAGGATACTGACGTATCGCGCAGGTTCTGCGCCACAGCCTGCATCACCTGCACGATCATCGTCTCGCCATCTCCCACGGCATCCCCAGCAGGAGCAGCAGTACCGGCAGATGTAGGCAAGGGCGGCATTACACTCAGTAGGTTACCGGTCGCCTCGTACAACTCACAGCGATCGCTCGGTAGCAGCACACCGGAGGTGAAGGCGACGCGCAGCGCCTGCAGAATGTCCTGCTTGTGCGGCATGAGGTTCCCCTTCAACAGCTGCACGAGGTGTCCGAAGAGGTAGCAGATCCGCGCGCGAACACGTGGGTGCCGATTTGTGACGCCGTGGGGCGAGAGCAGAAGTCGCTGCAATAGGAGTGGAATGTACTCCTTGTGGTAGATGAAAAAGGTGTAGTAGCGGTCGAGAACCTCAAAGTAGCTAAGATGCACTACGGCACACGGACACCGCGCAATGCACTCGGAGGACAGCACGACACACAGAAGCTGCGCAAATTCATTGCTGGCGTCTCGCAGCTTCTCCATGCGAATGGATTCGCCTAGTTCATAAAAGTAACGCAGTGCCGCCTCCACCTCCGCTGGGTCACAGCCGTTGCCCTCGCCACTATCCCCACAGTTCACGCTTCGCACCTGCCCATGCTGCTGCGACAGTGGCATTTGTTCGGCGCTCGTGCCTCCGATCGCCATCGCGTTAGAGCTCAGGTCGCCTCCACCAGCAGAGCGTTGAATCACCGCCTGCATGTGTTGCTGTACGACTGTGGGGTAGCGGCGAAACAGCAGCCGCATGAGATTGTGCATCTGCTTGCGGCGATCAATGACATCATCAAGCCACATCAAATCCTCCTTCGTCGCGACGCCGCGTATAATTGTTTGGTCGTACAATATAAGAAGCAGCTGCACCGCCTGTTTCTCACGAAGTGCGGCCGACTTGGTGTATGCCTGAACGAACGGCAGTAACGTGTCGCTCACATCGCTGTTGATGACGCTCAGCAGCTGTAGCAAGTGCCCTGAGACCGTGTCGAGTGCCGCACTCACAGCGTCCAGGCACTCCACTGGCAAATTTCCACTCTGCTGCAGCTGTAACTCTTTACTCTTTGTGCCACTGCACTTGCCGCCGACTTCGCCACCGCCCATGTTGCTGCTGCTATTATTATTATTATTATTATTGTTAGGGTTATTACCATTATGAATGTTAGTTTGCTCAGCAACGGCAGTGACGTTCTCGTAGAGGGCCAGGAACTGTTCTGCGACTGAACACATGAGGCGTGCAACCACTTCAAGAAAATTAGCATCTTCCTCCGTCTCCGGCGGCACCTGAAGCAGGCTGGCGATGCGGGGCAGTGCATCGACCACGTTGAGAATGCGCAGAGACTCCATCTTCACCACCGGTAGCTGCTTCTTCTCCACTAAGCTGTAGATGCACTCGCATGCGGCCCCCCGCACAGCAGGCGTGGTCACGAGGAAGTAGAGCAGGTTGATCCACTCCGCCGTGATAAAGAGGGCGACGTCTACCCACTCAATGTATGTCTGTACCACGCAGAGGCATATCCGCGCGATCTCCGGCGCGTGGATGCGGCAGCTGCACAGAATGTTGTACCACGTCGCGACGGCACGCGGCATCACCTGTTCCCGCATGGCGTCCTTGAGCTCCATGTCGCGCGCACGCTGCTCACGGCCACGATCGCCGCGCGACCGCACCGACACGACGCGCTCGTCAATGTACTCAAAGAGCCGCAGCACGTAGACTGTAACGGCGTCGGCAACGTGCGGCAGCGTGCCGCTTCGCTCGAGCAGTTCGAAGGCGTCGTCGAAGAAGGAGCACCAGCGCGTGGGGAAGAACTCCTGGAGGCCGGCGACCATCATCTGCGCGTGCTTGTTGGCGAGGTAGTCCAACGGCTGCCGCTGCTGCACTGCCGGCGCCGCGGAGGAGAAGAAAAAGCGGTAGATAAAAGAGAAGAGCGTGCGGTAGAGCTCCTCCGCCTGTGCGGCGTTGATGCTGCACGCGAGGCTCGGCAAGTGGTGCATGATCGTGTTGAAGGCCCAGAAGCAGCGTACCTCGTGCACCGGCTCGTTGCTCACGATGTGAAATGCCAAGTTGAGGCCATCGGCGGTGGCACGCAGCGCCATGAGGTACTGCTCCGCCTCCAGCCGCTGCCGCTGCGTCACGTCGGGGATGTACATGTGCGTCAGCTCCAATGCACGCGTGAACTGATTAGTCGAAGACGGCGGTGATGCCATTGGTGTCGCTTTTGGTGTGTACAAGACGAATCTGTGCCAGTCAATAGCTGACTGTATATATATACTCTCACCCAGCAGCTGATGTTGCGACAATAACTACGCCTCGTTTCTTTTACCTCTATTTATGTATGAGTCTACGCGTTCTAGTTATCCTTTCTGATGTTGCTGCAGCTTGTCCCTCTGTCACCAGCACACAGACAGACAAACAGACACGCACGCGTGTTCTCTCTCTGCGCGTTGTCGTCTTCGCTCACACGTGGAGGCGATGCACCACAAGACGGCTTGTGGAGAAGCAGTACGGAGAGAGATGAGGTGAGGGAGACAAAGGAGGAAGTGTCGTCGTGCGGCGCCACCCATCAAGCATGCGCTACATTGAAATCAACATTCTCGGCAGTAGGAGAAAAGAACGAGGCATACGTTGCGGGGAAAGAGCAGAACACATGTCTGCAGGCCGTTGTGACTATAAAAGTCCATTCGTCTAAATGTCAAATGCGGGACAGAAGCCCCGCACAATACGGCCGCCACCCCTCCACCCCAAAAAACTATACACTCTTCGCTGAGCTGCCAAACCCACACGATTAGGCGCTCCCCCCCCCCAATTCGGTGTC